>NW_019392612.1:151183-165778 GCF_000671375.1 Centruroides sculpturatus
AAAAAAATAACTGTAGTAAGAAAAACAAATGAAAAATGCGAACTAATGTAACGTCGTATGGTGAGTTTTTGTTCGTATCGTGGAGCAAAAATATGTTCGAATTTCATGTCGTATCCTGAAAATTTCGTATGCTGGGGCGTTCGTAACCTGAGGTACCACTGTATTATTAATGACATATGATGGTCTTAGAAGACATTTGATATATCAAGAACATATAATGAACTAATAACAAAAAAATTAGTTACTTGCTTCTAAATATCAGGTGATTGTAATTAAAGTACAGTCACCTGATATTCAACATTGTTCAAAATGATATTTAGCAGTTTAAATACAACCAAATTTGGTTTGGCGTTATGTCAGGACATGCAGAAGACATTTTTAAAAAATTTGTCACTGGCACTGAAAGCAACAAAACAGCAGTTTCAATTATGAGGACACTTAAAAAGTGTAGTTTATCGAGGACATATTACAAACTTGGCAGCCTTGAAAGACAGTATCACATTGTATGTGAGAAGGAACTATAGATGATCAATTACAGTTGACACCGAACCACTTCATGCCTTCCGGTTTCATACTTTCAGAATGGAGATCATTCTTATTGAACAACATTTCGTGTTGTTAAGGTTTTCGTATACCACGAGTATCTTACACAAGTGAAATGTTTGCTGCATTTAAATCATCAAAAGTGTTGTAGTGACGAGTTTTGGTGCTAATTTTTTAAATATTTTTTATGGGAAATGCCTTTTGCATGCCACCATACTAGATTTGGTTAAATTTGGGTTGCTAAATACTGTATCAGCATTGAATATGGATACTTTAATTATGATCATTGTGAACAACTAAACTTGCAAAGCACAATTGTGCAAACTCTAATTGTAAATTTTATGTAAGCAAAATGAAGGAAGAAAACTTCTTTAATTTTCTTTTAATAATAATATATTGTAGATATCTATATAATTATATAAGTTGAATATATATATAATTATATGGATGGCATGTACTGGTTCTGGTTAGTCAAGTTTGAATCTGTAGGTTTCATGCAATTGAAAACAGAGTATAATTTTTTTATCGGTCGAATTTAGTCAGATCGTTGCAATTTTATCGTGTACAGACGTCAGCTGCGATGTAAATTGCCGTGATTTCCGAAGAAATCATATTGCGTTCACTCTCCTTTAGAATAGAATGCAAAAATCACAACTTTACCAGATAACACTCCCATTATCATAAAAACTTTTTGTAGTTATTTAAGTTAAACTGCTAAAAGTCGGAGTGTACGAGCGCCTACGTAAGACTTTCGTTGCAGATGCCTGTTATCAAAGATATTCTTAAAAAATCAAAGATGATTTAATTTAATTTTTTAGTGATAAACTAGAAAGCGTTTAGGTGATTGTTTAATTTTATTAGTTGGCCCAGAAGTAGCCGAGTGGATAAAATCACTGAACGTTGGTAGTTGGTCATAGCTCGCACCTGGTCAACAGGTTGACCACGTGGAGTTCTCCTTCTTCACGTTTGTAACACCTAAATAGGAACCAGTTTCCCGTAGAAAGTCTTCCCGGGAGACATTTACATTTACTCTAGGCAAATCGCTCGTGTCGCGTTGCTATAAACAAATAAAAATTTTATTAGCATTTCCAATTAAAATACAGTAGACCCCCTATAACACTGTTGATAATTCCGTGTTATATGAATTCCATGTTTTACGATTCGCTTAGATTTTACAAATACGTGTGCCAGGCTGTGAACGACTCACGTATTTGTAAAATCTAAGTGACTCGTAAAACATGGAATTCATATAACACGGAATTATCAACAGTGTTATAGGGGGTCTACTGTAGTACATACTGGTTTTTATGAGAATTGGAGTTGGTGATGAAATTTAACCATTTAATAAATAAATATAATTCCAAGTCTTATATTTTAGTGACTTCAATTCTTTTAATAAAATAAAATTAATCAATTTGTTAATATTGTTTGAAATAGTTATGCATCATTATATATTTTAATTCATTTTAGATATGAAATTATGACAGACTGTTGGAATTTAGAACCAGGTAAACGCCCAGATTTTAAGCGTCTTGGTGAGAGAATAGGAATGCTGCTAGAAGAAAGTACGCAACAGGTATGTATACAGTATTTAATATTCGTAATTATCATTTTCATAAAATTTTTAATTTTGCTTTTCCAACTGTTATGTATACGAATGCAAATTTGACACGATTCCAATACTTTCCCATAACAAGGATAAGTATTGGAATCGTGTCAAATTTGACACACTGAGTTTTTGCAAATCTCTATTTTGAGACCCTTTGAACCCAAAAAAGTGAATAAAAAGGGAAAAAAATTGTGCGTGTGTGTGTTGGCGTCTATTTCATTTATCATCTAAATGGGTAACGATTAAGTAACGGAATTTGGTTCAGTGACTTGTGCATAAGGGACATTCATGCTACTAAATTTTGATGGTTGAAGGTAGAGGAGGGAGGTCCTGTCATATCTCGAGAAGGGTTGGACTTGATGATTTTACTCGTCATTAGCATTTACATTTTTTTTAACTTATCACTGCCCTCGAAATTCAGTTTTTTGCCATTTTATAATAATTAATTATATAAAAAGTTTTTTTAACAGGTAGCGCCACACAATTATATTTTTATGTTTAATAATATAAAAGCAGTATTTTAAATAAAATATTGTATCATAACAGCCGGGAACGTTAACGCAACTCGTTGCTTGATTTTTTTATTAATGCGATAGTACTGCTCGTATTTTCTATGAGAAGAAAAATACTGGTAGATAAATAATGTAAAGTATGTTGTTGTAAATTGAGTATAAATATTTAAATAATATTCTGTTTAAAATATTAAAAATGTTCTTTCATATATATCTATTTAGAGAGCATTAACCGATTTGGCAATATCAAGAATTACCATGTTATAGTGTAGTTGATTAAATTATTTAATGATTTGATACTTTAGCACTAATGGTGTTGTGATCTTTTGTAAATTAATCATTAGACTATTCTGATTAAACTATTTACTCTAAGGATTTCTACCGGAAACTTTTATGTAATTTTTGAATAAACGGTGTCTATTAAATATGACAAAAATAAATACAGTGGCCGTCGTTTATTGTGATCACGTTGGTTCAACACTATTTTGATAACAAGAGGCTGATAAAAATATCCGTCAGCCGCCATCTTGCAGGGCAGCCAGTGTACAGGGGATATGTTTTCACTGCAGGGGTAGTCAACTAGAGATAGCGAAAAAAATTTTCGATGTATTGCCACAATATTTTCAAGTGCGTATTTTTATCGAATTAAAAAAGAATCCAATTCAGTTACTTTCTATATTAAATCACGAACGAGAGAAAGCACTAATACTTGCTTATACTGTATACATAGTAGCTTACTATAAACTTACGTTACGTAGTGATGTTATTTTTTGTCTAACAATAAATCGCGACAAGATTTTATGTAATGAAAGTCGATCGCAGAAACAAAAAATTATCCACCTGTTCTACAATATAAATAGAAAAGCATATTAGGCTGTATTCACAAAACTAGAGGAAATCAACTTATGATGTTATTTAATAAATAAAAATAGATGCAATATTACAATGGTAGCGAGGTTGCGGCCGAAGTTCACGTTTTACGGCCGCAACCTCGCTGGTAACTCCAACGTTTATTTATTTATTTAAAGTTTTCGATGTTCTAAATATATCTTATTCAAGAGGAACAGTCACAGAACAGCGATTCTCAGCTAATGATACGCTAATTATTCTGCGCGCACCAATTTATTCTAAGGAAAATTTACGCAGTTTCACTTTCTCATGAAGTGCATTAAATGCATTTACCTTTACACATTGAATTTTGACAGCGATTTAAAATGTATCATTTTCAATCAGGACACCCCATATAATATAACAGATATATTTTCTAAAAAGAATATGCATGAGGTCATTATAAAGTATTATTCCAGGATAATTAAGTAATAGAAATAGAAATTTCTCTTCCTTTGGATTTGTGAAAGAGAGATAATAAACAATAAAGTTTTTATTATTTTCGTATAATTTTATGAAGAACATTGTGTAAGATATAAAAGTAATATTTGCATTATATAAGAGTATCTTGTAAAGAAAAAATTCTTTATTTTTCAGAATTTCTATTTTTGAGGCGGAGCGATAGCAAAGCCTCATCTATAAGGTACAGAATTGTGTTCGTTCTCAAATTAGATTTTGATTAAACTCTGCCATTTTCCATTAATTGAGACGAGGAATCCAGAAATGTAATACGGATCCATTTAAATGTAAAAAATAGGAATTGAAGAGTTTTCGATATATAGAGGCAATTGATAACGTCGTGCTCTATGTTGCGACTGAGCGTGCCTAATGGAATTTAGGCCTAGGGGTAAAAAAGCATTGAGTGCGCCTCAGGGCTATGGAGTCGGAGTCGGAAAAAAATGTGTCGACTCCGACTCCCGATTTTAAATTTACTTTAGTTTTTTTTATTTAAATGAAAGAAAATTTATTATATATTTATTAATTTTCAAAAATCTTTTAGTATTTTGTTATAATTCATTTATTTTAAATACAAAATGCATCAATTTAATTTTTAAATATGTAGTATTCTTTGTAGTATTTGTGTTTATATTTTTACCCAATTGAATTTGAATATTTTTGAATCATTCCTTCATTATCCCTGCTTTAAATAAGTACTCTATTTTTCTGAATGAGCCAGACTAATTGATCAGAGTACATATTTTTCTTTTCTGAACAAGGGGCTGAAGTAGCTAGCTAGATCGCACACTTTTTATTTGGACTCTCTTCTGGAAGGATGAAATTGAAGTGCAAATGCTGTCGAATATATATAGATTTTATCGCTCCCTTTCTCCTCTTATTAAATATTTGTTAAAAATTAATTTTTTATATAAATAAATATTAATGTAAGTTAAATATTAAAAATACTAACTATAAAAGTATTTGTATAAATTCCCGGGGCTTCTTTCAGAGTTCAGAGTAGGCTAACCCCCTACGAGTGTTCTGCCCACCATAAAATAACTTGGTATTTAATTATTCCGGAGTCGGAGTCAGCCTACTAAAATTATCAGGAATCGGAGTCAGAGTCGAGTGTTTTTTACCGACTCTGCAGCCCTGGTGCGCCTAACGGAAAATAGGCGCGAAAATCGAGCAAAACAATAAATGGCAATTGCTTTGTTCTTGGATCGCTTCTCCATATCGGGAAATGGAAGGGTCGTGACTCTCGTAGCTGGCAGGTACAAGGATTACTTATTTCCGGTTCCGCCTCAGTTCTATCGCAATACGACAGTCACGCGACGTCCTAGTATTCAGTTAGGAAGGTTTAAATGGAATGTGATTGGGAAATATATAAAACATAAATATAATTTTATTGTTAAAACTCTAACTTCTATCTTGACCAGCTCCACTTCAAATGTTAAGATGGCGTCACTTGGTATAGTGGGTGGAGCTCCAGCTGATCCGTAACTGAGATTGGGTGGTTAAACTAGTCCTATTTTGTCAGTTATAAATATCTAGTTTAATCTGATAACAACAGAAAATGCTCTATGTTTTATACATCATTTTCTGTGTAAAAGTCTAACGTTTGTTGTTAACGCTTGTTGTGATTTGGGGGGAGGGGAAATCATTTTTTGATTACATTAAGCGACTGATAACATTAACCAGTAAGCACAATAAGTGGCGATCACTGTATAAATAAAAATTCATCCATATTGAACGAATATTTATCAAGTAATCTTTTTTACTTTTTATAGCATTACATGGATTTAGACAATCCCTATTCAAACGAAAATCAAGAGTTACAGAGTGATGAAAGTCAGAGTGACATAAAGATTACTGAAATTATTGATAACAGTGAATCCACTTGTACAAATGTGAATAACAATCCCGATAAAGATAATTCGAAACGTGAAAATAAGGTACATTATGATACTGTTAAATGTATAAAACCTGTAAGTGGTGATATAGTGATAACGCCCATGGAAACTGTTCCAATGATACATTTAGAGAAAGAAAATAATGAAGTAGGTGAAAATCCAGAGGTAGATGAAGTTCAAAGTTCTAATGAAAACATTGAAAATTCAGATAATTCGAAAGAAAATTAACTTAGATTAAACGATTATCAGTGCCAAGTTTCATGTTGTAATTGTCTTTCGCATCAATGTATGATAATTTAGAATAAACATTTCATTTATTTATTTATATAGGATATTTATTATTTGTCAAAGTAATTCTTATCGTTTCTGTATTTCCTGAAAATTACTAAAAAGTTTGATCACATGTTCACTTTAATTTTCTTAATATTTTATCAGTTTTATTGCAACTTTTAAAGATATTTAAAACTAGCTGTTACCCGCGACTTCGCCCGCGCGGATTTTGCAAGCAAACCCCATTTATATTCAATATTTCAACAACCATAGTAATTGAGTGTTGAACACAAGATTGTGTTATTAATTAAACACTTGGCTTTTTCCATCTTTATTCAGTCAATTGAATAAAGATGGAAAAAAGCCAAGTGTTTAATTAATAACACAATCTTGTGTTCAACAGTCAAAAAAGAAATAACATATATAGTATTCGGAATATCACATTTTACAAAAAGTAAATTATACAAATTTAATCCAAACACATGTATATTTTTTTAAAACATACCATTAATACGCAATGTATGCAATGACACTTATACACCACAAGTTCGCATTTTTCCAAATGCACAATGCTAGATCGTTGCACTCACTCGTTCGTATGTGTGTCTTAAGTTTTGTTACTATTTTACTTCTTTTTTTCTTCTTTTGGCTGGTGTATAGTACTGTAAAATGGCTTTTACAGTACTATACACCAGTGTTCCGCAATCGGTGTGCCGTCACAAGGGGAAAGGTGTGACATGAACTTTTACATATTCTATTAATTTCAAGTTTTATTTATATATTTTTATCACAGTTGTTGTGTTTCTTATGTTAGTGTATTTCATTCACTGATGAAATAAGATGCTGTTAAAGCAATAAACACATTTGTCGTCCCAGTACTCGCTTATTCTATTGGACTCACACAAATCTCTAGCAACTCCAAATGAAAACAAGAACAACGCTTACTAAGCATAAACAACATCATCCTAAATCTGCCATAGAAAGATTAAACCTTCCACGTAAAGATGGCGGACGTGGCCTGATCGACATAGTTAATCTCCACTACAAACAAATGCAAACATTGCGAGAGTTTTTCTACAAAAACAAGAAACATCACAGTTACATCTAGCAGTAACTCTAGCAGACTCAAATAATACACCATTAAATTTACATTCACAACGTATAGACACGAAACAACATATAAATAGCATAGACACCATTAAGCAATCATGGGTGCGAAAGGCACTCCATGGCAGACATCCCTATGACCTGGCCCAGGATTTTGTTGAGAAAACTGCATCAAACAGCTGGTTAGCTCGGGGATGCCTCTTTGGGGAGACGGAAGGATTCATGATTTTCATACAGATCAGGTTATAAATACTAAAAACTACAGAAAACACATACTCAAAGATACAACAATCACAAACGACACATGCAGAAAATGTCACATCATGCCAGAAACCATACAACACATCACTTCTGGTTGAAAGCTCTTGGCACAGACAGATAACTTAAATAGACATAATCAAGTAAATACATCAAGAGCTTATAAACATACACAAATTATTAGACATCCACGAATCATACTACAAATACGTTCAACAAACAGTATTGGAAAACAACACACAGACGCACAAAATGTACAACAGCCATAATCACAAATAAAACAATTTACCACAACAGACCAGACATCACACTCATTGACAAACACAATAAAATCACATACATTATACACATATCTGTTCCAACACTCACAATGTACAAAACACATTCACTGAATAAATTAGTAAGTACACAGAACTTTCCCAGGAAATAAGGCATCTATGGAGGACGGATAGGTTGCTTATTGTACCTGTCGTTCTCTCCTGTACAGGTATCATGCTACACGAAAGCCTGGAAACATTACAATTGAATGTAGTGTGATGTATGTGTTTCTACACATACATCATACTACAGAAGACCACTATATTGAATACATGCCATATTGTTATGAAATTCCAGAATACAGACACACACTGACANTGAATGTAGTGTGATGTATGTGTTTCTACACATACATCATACTACAGAAGACCACTATATTGAATACATGCCATATTGTTATGAAATTCCAGAATACAGACACACACTGACACTTATTAAATTTTTGTCTTGTTTTGAAGTTACTATACCTTGACTCTGGTCCGGCATAGTACACAGCCATCGGGGTCAACCGAGTATAATTCACAAAACTCAAAATAATAATAATAATAATAATAATAGGTTTATGGCATTACGAAATTCTATTAATAGTATCATATCATACGTTTTTGAGGGGAATAACATTTTGGTGTGCTCTATTGAGTCGTGTCGAGTCATAGGTGTGCCGCGAGTAGAAAAAAGTTGCAGAACACTGGTATACACCATACACAGTATATTTATTTAAGAAAATCATTCCTTTTTCTGAAAGTTTTAAATTTTAGTGATACATAAAGCAAGGCACAATAGGAGCCGTATACTGCCTATCGGAAATAAACATCACTCGTACTATAATGGTACTTTATGACTGAGTAAACAATCCTTTAACTTCTTCAACTTCATGAATGAACTGTACCCTAAGATTTCAGTTGCCTGTTCGCATAAGTTGAGAGTTACACTTACGTAGTGCAATACAGTCGACCCCCCCTATAACGCGGGTTCATATAATGCGGATTCGTATATCGCGGCGAAAAAATTGCGACCGTATTCGTATAAAGACGCTAAAAGAGACTCATAAAATACGGTAGAACGTCGTCACCGACTCGTGTCGCGACAGGATTGGTCGAATCTGGATCAATAGTGGACGAGCAGCCGAACTACTTACGCTACGGAGAGTTTAGGCGGGTAAGTTGAGTTTACTATCGTCTGTACAGTATATAAATTAGGTACCGTAAGTCTATTACAGTACTGTAATTTTATACATTTCTTGTGAAAAAAAAACATTTCTTATTCAACGAGCATAAAAATTATATTTATATTAATGATGTCTCCAAAGTTCAGCGAATTTTTCGCAGAAAAATAATTTATCAGAAAACATGCGCCCGCTGTTCAATGCTCCGCTCCACGACGAAAACAAGCTTAAGCAATGGCGTCGTCGAACGGTACACACTCGGTAAGTAATCCTACAATTTTTTGTTTATAGCATAGTTTATATGGATTATTCCCAAAAAATTATGTGTGTTTTGGAAATGTTGAGTCAAATCAGTCTAGAATCGATTAATTTTACGGAACAAAACCTTTCGAACAGCCGTAGTCCATAAATTGCACACGTGCCGTGTTGTGATTGGCTCATGTATTTAAGGATTCCTACAACGTGAAATTCTTATAAAGTGGAATGTATCTACCGCGTTATAGGGTAGTCGACTGTATACACAGAGATTGTAATAGTCAGAAAACTTGTTTCCTCAGCAGGTTTCTTCCGGAGCCTCACATTAATACCGTATTTTTTTCATTTTGAAGTAATATTTATCATTATTTGTGTTGTTTCAGAAGAAACAAAATTATTAAAAGATTTAAGATTAACTTACTTATTTTGTGTGTTTATCTTTAAAAAAAGCGGTTAGTTACGATACTTGCATTATATTTTGTATATTGATTTTTCAGTTTTTCATAAGTTATAACTTACAAAGAGGGCGTCGCTTCAGGCAAGTCAAGTAAGACTTGCCTGAAGCGACTTGTTAGTACAGTATCCACATTTATTTGGTAGATAAATAGATGCTATTTGTCTTCCTAAGAGGATATTTCTCTGTGGAAAGTATTTTTTAAATTGTCTTTCGCATCAATATATAAGAATTTAGAATAAACATTTCATTTATTTATTTAGGACTAAATTTGCCAAAGTATTTCTTATCATTATCGTTCTTATCGTTAAGTTATTTAACTATCGGATTAAGGTTGTAAAGCTGATTAACTGTGACGCCATTGTGTTATGACAAAATCATGATGGAAGAAAGTAAGGTGTTCATTTCTGGGTCAGAAAAAGCATTGATTTGCGCATGACGTCACGTACGAACAACTGTCCATAGTTAGATCGTGTATTCGCTACACAGAATAAAATTAGCAAGAATAACCGATTTTCGTATTTCGTCAATGGTTATTTACGTAGTATTTGATTGTTATAATCAATCAAATAGAAATAAAGAAATTGTATTTCCATGACATTCGTTTTCCTGGAGACAAATGTGCCCAGTCGCGTTCCGACGTGCGGACAAAATCAGTCTTAAGCATGGAAAGTACAAATTATTTGTACAAAACAAATTTAAAAATATTATATATCTATCATGGATAAAGTTTATCTTTATTTATTTAGCATGGTATCATTAAAAGGAATTTATACTAAATGAATATGGTAACCCTATCTATATATATGCTCAAGCAGTTATTATGTATTTGAAATTTCTGACATTTTTGCAAGAAATCATAAAACAAACAAAAAAAAAATCACATGATATCATACATTATTTCCCCCTTTATAATTATAATTTTATGTAATTTCAAATGCTTAAAGTCTAGAAAAGCAATTTATAACACTGATTTCAGTTCCAAGACCCAGGGCTATAGTCTCTGTTTCCCCTCCATCTTGTCAGCACTAGTTATATCAAGAATGATCAATATATATGATTCATTATCATGGATCATATATATTGTTCATCTTTGTGGCTTTGATCAACAGTTTTTAACCATTTTGCATTAGCAGATTTATTTATTGGGAGTAAATAATACAATAAAGAAAAATATAGTCAGTATCATATAGCCTGCTCCTACAGTTGACATAACTAAAATATGAAAAGACAATATNATCGAAAATATCTTCATACATTTTAAGAAATGTTTAAAAATTAAGTTTAGAAATCATCATTAAAAGGTTATTCGTTAGCCTTGTTATCCCTTTGTTCGTACGTGACGTCATATGACGTCTGTAGACGTTATAAAAAATGCTCAATGGTACACCTTGTTTTCTTCCACCATGGACGAAACATGCTGATATCTTTGAGCCATGCGATTGCTAGCGAGTTTTTTTTTTTTTTTTTCTTTCTTCCACTAAATCGCTTTGCCTTATTGTTTCAATAAGGCAAAGCGATGTTTTTTTAAGTAACAAACTGTAACAAATATATGTATAATAAAATCCTATCAACTTGACTTTTGTAGCCGAATCTATTTCAATTAAAAAGTATGTACAAAAGTGTGGTTTTTGTGAATTCTGTATTGTTTACTCATGTAAATCAATTTTTTCAGTTTTTTTTTCGTCAATCTGTGATTAAAGGTAGTAAAAAAAAGTAGGCCTAATTGTCTCCCTAAAAATAAATAGAACATTCTATGCGTAAACAAAAAAATGTATTCAAAACACAAAAATACATTGTTATTAAACACTCACACTTTATGAAGTTCGCTCATTGCAGCCAACGTATTTGCATTTACCACGTATGGTTTGAATGTCATTTCGATTTTTGTTGCTTAAATCCATTCAAATACACATAAGCGTTTGTGTGTAGGTATTATAATTGAAATTAATTATATTGTCGTCATTGTTTAAAAGATAGAAATGTTTAGTGTATTTTAAAACAGTGCAGTTTAATTTTTTTGAGATTATAGAATAGTTTTGCAAGATTATTCAAATGTCAAATATAACATAATGTATCGATTGCACAACAATATAAAAAGGCTGTAAACACTCCAATTATAACAAGTCACAATCTTGAAAAAATAAATAAAATTGTACCCACGAGTTTGAATATAAAAAAGCATGTTTACCACTAAAAATGACTATGCATTCGTGAAATTAAAGTCATTATGTCAACACTAATGGTTAATTTTTTTCAATAGACAGAGCAAATCGAACCGAGTCTTTTTGAAAAGAAATTATTGATATTGTTTCTTTTAATTGTATCAATATAAAATGCATTTAAAAAATCTCAGCCGTAAAATGTTATCTAAATATTTTAAAATGTCACTAAATGTCAAATTTTCTTCTATATAAAACTTGTCGTTAAAATTAAAGCAGCTAAGATAAAGTAATTCATAATAACGGAATATAATGTATTTAAATTTTAATAATATATACAATCATTTTTAATTTAATTCGATTGTAAACAGGATGTTTCTGATTGGTGAAAACTCATTCAAGGTCGATAGTGTAAGTATTAGCTTTACTTTCCAATGAAGTAAGAAAAACTTTACATCTGGAAATTTACCTACCGAATTTAAAATTTAGTTTATTTCATACCAGAAAATATGGTTGTTTTATACATCTATGTGATGTTTGTTTTTTTCACTACCGCAGAAAATTATTACGCCGTTAATAACAAAATCTGTAGCTTGAATTATTTTATGAAAATCTTATCTTGCATCTGTGACAGTAAATTCGAACTTCGAAACAATGAAGGTAATTATTATTATTATTATTATTATTATCTTTATTAGCTTTATTAAATATTTATTTATTTATTTCCTTTCATAAGAACGGAAGAAAGTCCATCTTCATTATGCAGTGGATCACTGTTGTAAATTTTCCTGTTCGGAATTATTTCTGAAGTTATATTGTCCATTTAAAAATTCTGAGGAAAGTCGTGATTATTTATCAAAATACATTTCTCCAGAATACGTTTTTGATGAAAATATTATTGCAGAGATATGCAAGAAGAATGGTATTAAATACAACAAAGATTTTTCGACTAGACAGAACCAGGATCGAACATATTCAGATTTTTCTAATTGCAGAACGGTCGATTCCTATTCTGGTTTTAGGCATAATGAAAATATTGACACGTCCGTAAGTATCCCTGATGACGAAGACTATTCAATTATTGGATCATCTGGTTTCTCGAGTGGAAAAGGTTATTCTGACGAATCATCCGGTATTTTAAACGACGAAACTGCGATTCATTAAGAGAAAAATAATTTTTTCTGACCTAAACAAAGAAAACAAGGTAATCTTGTAATTAGATAAACATTTTGTAAACTGGATCGATAGTTATATTAATTAATATATTTAAAGCATATCATTTCCAAGGAGTCTGAAAACCTTCATGTTTCACGAATTAAAGGAATATCCGCATAAACATCGTTTTTTTAAATAAAGTTGTAAAATAATTTCATTTGATATTTAATTTAAAAATAAATAAAAATTTTCTGTAAATCTTTAGTCCAATTTTAGAAATTGTTAGTTGTATATCAAATATTATAATGAAAATTCATATATACAAAAATTACATAGATACTCCTACTTTCGCTTTAACTTTTCTAAGTAAAAATTTAAACTATGTTTACGCTTTAAATGCTATTTTCTAATTGATTTTTATAGTAATTTATCAAGATTAATGTTCTTTCTGATTATATAATAATGTAAAATTAATATATCCAATAAAAAAGCAAATTTCCTCATTAAATTGTATATTGTAATGGAAAATATCAATACACATTATTTTAACATATCCCGTTTAACCATTATATTAATTCCAAATTCATATTAATTAATAAGCAATGCTTCAAAATTAATAATGCCTTCAATAATAAATTAATTAATAATCTGCTATAAAGTATTTGCATAGTCTCTAAGTAATGTAAGCAATGGAAGTTCCAAAACTATTGTTTACACTATTATAATCTATAGATAAACCAAATCAATCTTATTTATAATGATAAACCATGCAAACGATAATACCGAAATCTATTATAATATATATATATATATATATATATATTACTTCACCTTCCAATATTCAACATAATTGGGAAGTATAAACTTAAAACACTTCAGTATTTAACAATTTATAATAATATTAATAGTTGATAACGCATATCATTCTATTAACGTTTTAAACTTTTCGAAAAATGGAAATTATTGGAATGAGTAATAAGTAATGTTTTTTTTTTTTATTTATTTGAATAGACTTTAACTAAATGCTTTTTTAATGTAAATAATCGAATGTATTAATATATTGTCCTTCATTAGATATAACATTTTTATATCGGTCTAAAATTTTTGACGCTTTTTTTTATAAAATTCAGCAAATTTTGATTTTATAAATGTTTTATTGGACTTCTTTCAATTAAAACTTATTCCATTACAACTGTTTTGAAACAACGTCTAGCTGCAGAAACACATTGGCTGGCTGAGACCGACTGTAGCGCCTTTAACGAAACATATCGAGTGAACTGGTAATCAGTAAGACGAACTAACAAGTGTTAACAAGTGTGCGACGATTCTCGAACAAATAGGTGTGTGCGTGTGATGATCTTTGTAATTATAAATTGTGAATACAAGTGACTAATATTATTTTCTTTTTTATTTTGTGCATGTTATAAGTTATAAATAAATATAAACAAACAACACTAACCCGATAACATTAAATCTAAATACCAAAATGATTAATTTACTGTGTTTTTGTTATTTCTTACTCCTGTTTTTAGGTATTCGGTATTCGGC
>NW_019392612.1:166088-184987 GCF_000671375.1 Centruroides sculpturatus
TATATATATTATAATATATATTAAAAATTATAATATATGCAAGCCCTTGATTTCTTTCAGTGAAGTGTGTTATGAATTCTTACATACTTCATTAGTGTCACATGACCAAAAAGTTGGAAAGTACTGTTATATAGTAATTTGTAGTCTCTCTTTTTTTATTTTATACTATTGTTTTTTTTTGTCCTTAGCCCAGCTAATTGAAACAATGTTAAATTTTCTTCGATTTAATGCTTTTTTTAACTTACATTTCCCTTGATTTTAATTCCAAATCGACGCTCTGTTGCAACAAAAATTCTAACAACAGAGCAAATACACAAAATCTATGATTGTAGAACGGTGATAAAGACCCAAAAGATTATAATCGTGTGCCACACATTGGCGTGCCGTGACATTTGATGATAGGGAAGCTGTGTTTCTGTAAGAAGCCGACTTCCAGGGGCAATCAATTAATTGCACGTGATTGTCTAGGACAGTGGCGTGCCGTCGTTGGAAGCAGTGGAAGCGCCGCTTCCCTTCTATTTTCTAAAACATAAATACATATTGCGCGATTATTCTCATATTTTAACGTATTTTGGATTAAAGTTATTATTTTATTATAACCGTATTGTATATCTTATTACAAATTTCTATACTACATGTGAAAAAAGATATAAGATTGCTATTGTATATTCGAATATCAGGGACAGAATGGAAGCACTGTATTGTCGAAACTGGGTCAGCTTCCAAACAGCCAGATTATACACATTCGCGTATACGCTTTACAGAGCACTAACCTCACCCGGTTTAGTTGGTGGAAGCTACACACATATAACGCTTCCAATGATTCTATCCAGGACCGGTTCTGGGCTGTTAGCCGCCTGCCTGCTAAATATTTGGCCGGCCTCGCTCAATTATGTGAATCGCGAGTAAATTTATAACTTAACCCAACCGATAGGAATTTACTGGTATGTTTTTATGATAGTTCTGTAATATTTTAATTCTGCTCTCCCATCTTATATTACTTACATATTTCACCATTAAACCAGTGATATTACGAATTAGTATGTCCCATCTCATCTATAAGGGGATGTAGAAAAAAATGTGTACAATTCTTCTACAATGTTAAAAAATTAACTGTTACTTTGGTAGATCATTTACAACTACAGTAGAGCATCGATTATCCGACCCCCGATCAATCGTCACATCGGTTAACCAATCGCATTCTAGTCGGCAAATTCAAATGTCCGCTAGTGATGTGGCGCTACAATATTTGGCTATGTCTTGGCTATTTTAATAGTATTTTTACGTGTTTTAGCTGGCAACACTGACTCGACCATGAAAGGGAGCCAGTATTTAAACGAGGCTTAATTTTCTAATTTTTAACGATACAATAGCGACGATTATTATTTTAAATTTTTGTTCGATCGATGAAAATTCAATGCGAAGTAGGTTAATAGCGATATACAGTACTAATATACTATACTAATAATGTATTTTTTCATATTTTTCGGTTATCCGTTTTTTCAGTTATCCGATCAACCCCGGTCCCCATTGAGTCGGATAATCGATGCTCTACTGTAAATTTAATGAGTAAGAGAGATGCACGAGGTACAGAAATAGCTCTAGAATTTATTTTCCTTAAATTTAGGATTTATCTATCCGTTGTCATAAAAATTTGTCTTTCCACTTTTTTTCCCGAGACTACAAATATTCGTGTACAAAGTAACCGGTTTCGACTTATTTCTACTTAATTAAGTAGTAGTTAAACAATTAAGCGATTAGGGAATTGGGGACAAACAAAATCCTGCTGAAAGAGCCGGAATTGTACTTAAACAAAAGCTTAACCGAACCAATCTCTAGCTGAGTACAGTGGAGACTGATTTCTTCGTTATATTAGATAATAAAGACAGAATTTTTTCCAGTTCGACGAGAGTGACCAAAAAGTTGTAAATTTTGGAAATTTCCGTGGACATGTGGTCCTAAAACGAATTAGTTAGAAAACAAATGACTATTAAGTTTAACATATTTAGATTTTTACAGCTATGGCGAGAAACGTTTAAAATTTACAATAACCCTGTCGCCTCCTTTGAGATATACTAGTGATGCAACAAAAGAAGTATTTGACATTGACCGGTATCGGCACCCTCGGGATTTGGCAGTCCACGTGCCGTGCAACCTACTCTGATTCCATCCATTAACCACTCGTAGGGAGCTATTTGACTAAGTGGATTGTTTTAAGATTTTAAAATAAAATAATATTTTATGTTATTTTTATGTACGTTTCATTATAAAGCTATATTTAATTATAATTTTCTTTAAAAGTATATTCATACATTTGAAGAATATTTTGTACCAGGTATGTACTGTACATACATCCACCATACATTTTACCAAGTAAGTTATTATTATTTTACTTTAAATTCTAGCCCTTATATCGTGGCTAGCCGAATCGCTAGCTAGAAATCGGTATTCACGAGGATACCGATTTCTTCGTTCGTGACTGTTTTTTTTTTAATATAAAATTGCATGCAGCAGTTGTGTCACGCATGATAATAATCGCGTATCAAGGCCAACTAAAAATTTGATCGCGTTTTTCACAGATTTCTGCGTTAATTGCAAGAATTTAACTCGTTTTCTAGTAAACGGGATCAATTAAGGAAAGTTTTGTTACCGGAATAATTCACTATCACCAGTGATCATTAAGTTAGAAATTACCAACCGCAAAATTTTCAAAACCATCTTTGTTCAATTTGGTCGGTTTCTAATGCCATTGTAATCGAAAGATTTTGTGTATGTGGAATGTAGGTGTACGCCTGTGCGTGTGCGCATATCACTTACGACAGCCTGTATTCTATGATAACATTATTTTCTTATTATAACATTCAGTTAATGTATTTTTATATTTCCGTTTATTTATTTTACCAATTAAGTAACTTTTCCTTTTAATTGAAAATCTTTAAATTGTTAATAAATTAAAAGAATGAAAAATTTAATTATCATTATTCATAGTTTAACTCAATGGTTTTTAGTAATTCGAAACGATGGACGAAATTAATCTAATTATACATCTACATTATAAATTTCATAAATTCATTATTCAGAATATTTCAACTTTTTAGAAGAAAATATCTTCCACGCCGCACTTTTTCTATAACAGCTGCATCATTATTTTCAGTTATAATTTTAACTTAAAAAATGTAATTATATATATATGGATTTATATATATTTGTAAATTTATACGCTAGATAGAATTATCTCTTAATTTAAATTCGTAATTTTACTGAACTTTCACATAAAAACAAATTATGATCATTACACAGTTTTGTTCACAATATGTCAAATTCAGTATCGTGCATGCAATACCACATCTGTTAAAAATAAAAATATGACATTGCATGATGCTAACGTATGAATGAAGCATAATGCGTCAATGTCACATGACGTAACGTCATATTTATTGTAAGTAAGATTATGACATTGATGCCATAAGATTGATAATAAATAAATACTAAATGATTTATGTCATATCAAAGAAAACAATTTATTTAAAAATTTCAATTGTTTAAAATATTTTTTAAACTTTTAGAAGAAAGATATCGATATATGTATTCAATTATACGTATTTATATAGACTTATATGATACGTATTAATAATATATTAGATACGACTTAAACAGAGACGAGAAAATTTAAGGTTATTTATAGATAAACGAATTGTTTTGAAATGCGAAGAGTTCCTTACATCTTATGAAAGATTTTTGTTATTTAATAATCTGACTATTATTTAAATATAAAACATGATAGCTGATCTCAGACATATACAGGTATACCTCGACTTACGTCGTTCTCAATTATACGTCGTTTGTCAAAGTATACGGAAAAATAAAAATCAAGTTTAAGTCATTTTATTCGACTTTACGTCCGTCCGCCACATATATTGAAGTCGTAATATCACTAAAAAAGCGTTTAAAGCACATAAAATCATATTAAAATACATACATTTACAAGTATGTACTGTATTTACAGTACATACTTGTAAATTTAGATTACTTTTTTCTGTACTATATTAAAAACTAAAATTTATTTATGCTTCTAACACAATAAAGTGCTACAAATTAAGACACTTGGCAGGTTCTCTCATCTTTATTTAGTTGATACGTGTGAAAAAATTTACACGTTTCGGGCTTTTAAGCCCCTCTTCAGCCAACTAAAACATTAAAAGAGGATATAACATACTTAATGTTATAGTTGGCTGAAGAGGGGCTTAAAAGCCCGAAACGTGTAAATTTTTTCACACGTATCAACTAAATAAAGATGAGACAACCCGCCAAGTGTCTTAATTTGTAGCACTTTATTGTGTTAGAAGCATAAATAAATTTTAGTTNATTTATGGTTTAGCCTAGTGACAAGTAGATTCGGAGACAAGTAAATTCGACTTACGTCGCCTTTCCTGGAACCAATTACCGACGTAAGGCGAAGCATACCTGTATTTATAAAAAATAATTATAGTTTGAATTTTTAAAAACTTTCAAAAACTGATATAAATTCAGTAAAAATTATACATAGGTTCCGTACTGTCGAGTTATAAATAAGATATCGTTATTCGGCATTTACTGTATATTCTTGAGATTAAATAGATTATATGTAATTCATTTCACGTATTTTAATTATTATTATTTTAATTAAATCAGAATTAAATTAACTAAACAGCATAAAATATTTAAAAATCTGTTTAAGTTCGCCTATTTTATTATTATAAATTGAAGAGAAAGTAAATAAATTAATGCTATCAAAGAAAAATTGCTATCACAAAAGTTAGATTTCATTCTCATCAGAAAAACAATTTTTAAAAATATTGATTATAACTATGTTACCAGTAATAATAATTATTAAGAAAATTACATATTCTCGCTTTATAAAATGTAATTTTCTTAACTACAATGACGAAACGATTATAAAAATTTACGAAGTGGGTTAACATATAAATTATTTTAATGACTAATACAATTTTAACTAGTTAATTAGTTAATTGCCATTTTATTATATAATTCAATGATTTAATTTATTAATTTAAAAATCTAGTTAATCATCATTAATTTGATCTTACACGATAATATAACAATAACTAACTTTCAAGAATATATATATTTTTATTTATAATTATTTAATACTTCATTTAAGTGAATGAATTAAAATATAAAATTGATCGAAACAATTAAGGCTTTATCCCGCCCCAGAAATTTTTCACGGGTGGTTTATATTCTGTCTTTCACCACCCTTTCACTCCCATTGTGGATCTAGCTGAACCCCATACTGCATAAGAACATATAAGATTATTTTATACTGATATAAAAAATAAAATAAAATAAATAGGGAAATGAATAAAAGCTATATATATATAAAGAGATTTTATTCGTTTCTTTATTATATTTAAATTTGTATTATTAATTTTATTACATTTAAAGTATAAATAATTCTATAATATGTATAGAAATTCTACATGGAGTATTAATTGTGCGTTTTATTATCTTATATAAAAGCTCTTATATAAAAATTATTATTATTCTAGAATAGTCTTTTTCGTAACTTTTCCCCTCTCTCTTTTTTCTTCGATACAAAAACTCATCTGGATGAAATTTGATAACATTCCATTCTTTTAAACAAACGTTTTTTACCCGAGTTGTTAAAATTTATATATCACACATTTGTATCGCTCGTTATTCAATGCTTTTAACCTGAATGAAACTCGTATCCCGGAAAAGGCTGCCTATTCAAACTGCTCACTCACTTTAATACCATTAGCTTCTTCGTTAACTGCGCTATGAATTCGATGCTCATCGTCTTGCTTCTTCTTCATTTTGCCATTTATGGATCATTTAAGAAATATGAGGAGAAAGAAGGTAAAGATTTTAATTGACAATTTTTAAAATTTTATATTGATATAAAGCATAATGACTTTTTTCTTTTTGAACGAATTTTCTATTGAATTTACTTTTATAATTTCCTGCTATAAACGTTCTTTTGTTCTCATATATATTTATATATATTTAAATTAAAGATTTAGTTAAAAATAGATTTATTTTCGCAGATATTCGTTTTCTATTATATACTAGGAAAAACCCTATGGCTCATATTCTCGTTGTCGGGAATAATGAAACATTAATTACTTCAAACTTTGATCCCATTCATGCAACTATTTTTCTGGTTCACGGCTATATGACTAACGTAGAATGGTCGCCGCAATGGAGAGTAAGTCATTGTTTTATGTTTGTTTATTGAAATCAAATTTAAATCTTTGAAAATCTTTAAAAATCGTCTAGTTTTTATTTTAGGAAATGAGAAAAGAGCTGCTAAATCGTGACAATTTTAATGTCATTGTTGTTGATTGGTTAACACTAAGTTCAGTTTCTTATGAAAAAGCAGCATCAAATGCAGAAACTGTGGGAAAAGAAGTAGCAAATTTAATTAAATTTCTTAAGGTAAAAAAATTTCTATATCATTACATTTCTTAAGATAAAAAGTAGATAATTTGTAAAATAGTTATTAAAATCAAAATTTTTTAAAAGAAAATCTAGAAGGTTTCTGTTAAATGTAATCTTACTGAAATTAATTTAATAACAAAAACTTTGTAAATAATTATAACTTTTATTTACCAAAACAAAATCTTTTTCATAAAAAGCATCCTAAAACTCAAAATTATCCAATTCTCATATTTAAAATAATAATAATCGATATGTTACCGCTAAAGCTCGAAAGTCGTTAATGTGTACATTACCTAGTTAATCTGCAGATTAAAGTTGTGAAAACTGTTCCATTTCTCAAATTACCTAGATAATATGCAGAATATCTAGGTAATCCGCACATTACCTACTAGGCACTCGGTAAAGTGAAAATAAGATCTTTGCCACAAATAAATGTACCACAAATAGGTGTGCTTGTCGCAGAAACCAATTGCTATGAAATTCAAAGTGTCACCAATCTTTAGACTGCACAATTGGATAATTGTGATAAATGTCTCTGGTTCCAGCAAAGAGAAGAAAGGAAACAGTGGGGACGCACGTTCAAACCTAACCTAACCTATTCTAATAATTTGGTTGGTAATAATTATGGTAATTTATTAGAATAGGTTAGGTTAGGACAGAACGTGCGTCCCCACTGTTTCCTTTCTTCTGTTTGCTGGAATCAGAGACGAGCCGCCATTTTACTCACCATAGGTAACATTAACTGCACAATTACATCATGCGATCACCAGAAAAAGTATGATAACTTTATTATTTTTCGTCTCCGGTCCAAAAGTAGGGTATCGTTGAAGTCGTCTCGGTCCCCTCAGTTCAGATAGATACTCAAAGTCCCGAAATTCCATAGGTGGTTATCTATATAATAATTTCCCTAATTGTATTAATATTTTAAATCGTTTGATTTTTTGTATGTTTTTTAATTGGTTGATGATTGATTCTATCAACTAATTTGTCGATTGTTTGATTGTATTAACTTGATTCTTTAGATATCGAAAATTAAATAAAGAACATTATGTTAATTTAAGCGTACAGAAACGTTGCTGTTGTTTCAGCAAAGATCTTATTTTCACTTTACCGAGTGCCTAGTAGGTAATTTGCAGATTACCTAGATAATCTGCACATTACCTAGGTAATTTGAGAAATAGAACAATTTTAGCAACTTTAACGGATCACGCTAGTTAATCTGCAGATTAGCTAGGTAATGTACACATTAACTTTAGAGCTTTAGCGGTAACAGATATACTGTATAATAAATATCGAGATACTATATATATATATTGTAACAATCTATACATTACAGAATTCTGTAAGGACCAATCCTGTAGATGTCCACATAATAGGTCATGGTATAGGAGCACATATTGCTGGTTTTGCAGGAAAAAAAATAAAAGTCGGGCGAATAACAGGTAGTTTTGTCAAAGTCTCAGAAACAAAGTTTACTTGTTTATTTCTTCGTATTTCGTAATATCCAGTTTATATTTCAAGGATTAGATCCTGCTGTTGCATATTTTAAAAATGTTCCTTCAAATCTTCGCCTTGATAAATCGGATGCATATTTTGTAGATGTTATTCATACTGACATTGAGAATGCAGGAAGTTCTGGTAGGTGTAAATACAATTAAAGTAGGACGAAATGCAGGAAAATTATTTAAATATATATTTTCCTCTCTCAGGATTAGGAACTTCTGAAATCATTGGTCATGTAGATTTCTTCCCAAATAACGGAAATGATCAGCCCAATTGCAGATTGCAATCATCAGATTTAATAAAAGGTAAGTGTATGAAATTTAATTTAAAATAATCGTAAAATTTTTTACGATTATTACTTATTGTTTAATTAAAAATAAGTATTATCTTATTTATCATTTGAATTGACCAAAATTCACAATCATCATCCAAATGAGTTACTAATTCTTTTTTATTTTTGACTTTCCTCCCTTGGGTACTAAGAGGTCCTTTTTCTCTATTTCTAGCATGGGTTTGGTAGGTCCCCAATGGTGACAAGTAAGTGGTAAGGGACGGGGACCGACGCATCTGTGACAAACCACTCTTCGAAAAATTCCTGGGGATTGTTCGCTCGGACTCAATCCTGGGTTCCTAGTCTTAACCCCCCTCGACCGTTCCAAATTTTAATTTTTAATTTTTAAAATGTATTACAATGTATTAAATAAAAGCTGGCAAGGATTCTTTCCAGGCATTCAAATAGGGAGGTTAAGAGGACTATTAGGAAATCCAATAATTTTAAATTTTATATCCTAGTATAATTGAAGTAATAACAAAAGCTTAAAAGGGGGTAATTTGTCGAATTATGATAAAAAAAATCTCTATTAAAAGATATTTAAGTTTAAAAAATAAACACTGACACTAGCTCAAAGTTAAAATTGTGTGTGGCGTATCTGTTACAAGATATTATTTTAAAAGTAACTTTTATATTATTAATTATTATAAAAAGAAAAAAACGACCTTATTTAGATGGTAGAGATGAGTTTTTAAAAATATTGTAAATGCAATAACGAGTAAATTTTCATTAAGCCCGACTTCACTCGAAGTATGTCACATGACTTCTTCTATATCCCTCGAGTTTTGCGCACTAATATTTAATAAAATCAATGCCCTTTATATATAAGTTACCATGCAAATTTTGTTTAAGCTTTACCCCATCCTGAGATATTAAATGAAACATACAAATACAGAATTACCACCCTTTTTTATTTTGGGGGTTCTGGGGCTCAAAACGTCCAGATTTGCAAAAATCCGGAGGGTCAATAATACTTTCCCGTGTTATAACAACTGGGAAGTAATAGGCTACAAATAAATTATTTTTGTAACGTAGAAAATAATAGTGGACAACACTAACAACAGACATGTTTTTAGATCTATCGTTAACAGCATGCTTATTTAACTTTTATATAGTTTACTGAGGTGTTTCAAAACGAAGATTTATTTCATTAATTATATATTTAGAAATTACTAACATTTAAAATTAATCGGACGCAATTCTGGAAGTTTTAGTTTTAAATAATTTATAAGCAGATTTCGAATTAAAAATTTGTTATTGGCTTTCAGGAGCTTCGTATAATTACGACTGTGACCATAATCAAGCTCTAACTTTCTTCATTAATTCTATAAACAAATGTAATTATGTTGGCATCAAATGTCCGGACTGGATCTATTTTTTATCAGAAAAGTGTTTAGACTGTGGACCAAGCAGTGCAAACTGTGCTTTAATGGGTTTCAACTTGGATCACAGACAAATTAATTTCGCTGCAAGAAGAAATGTTTTCTTTTTGAAAACATCTATGTATTCACCATTTTGCGGTAAATAAAACTTTTATCTATAGATGTTTAATTAATTAATAATTAATCATCAAATTAAAGTTAAGAATATTTAATGGAATACACATTAATTTATTTTTATGATTTGATAGGAATTTGACGACAAAATAATTTTCTAAAGGAAAAAACATCATGCTTGAATGCTGTGAAAGAACTGTATAATTTGTGAATTTGTTTGTGTGATTTTAACAATAAATAGATATAATATAACAATACTAATATACACTGACGCATTATTAATAAATTCGTTTTACACTTGTTGTATAATTCTGATTATTTTTGCGATTTTGTTATGTATTTTATTATACACATATTACAGTATTATCAAAATGATACTTTTTAAATTAAATTTTGAATTAAAATAATTATAGCACATTTTTAATAACTATATACATACGAACTTATTACATTCATTTTAAAAATAACACACAGAGTTAAATAAATTCATATTTACTTTATCCACATCAGTGTTGCTATGTAACAACTAAAATCAGTAGATAAGATCATAAATTTTCGGCAGATTTGAATCGATTGAAATGCAAACCTTAAATATCTCGATACAAAGAACTGGTGTCTTACATAATAAACGATCCATAACTTACGTGAGTTACCATTATTATTTTACATTACAAATGACGTTGTTAACATTAAATCACAAGTTTTAATCTTCAAATTCAAAATGTCTGTACATAATGTATTACTATATATTTTATAGGCCTAATTGCTATTTTCTAAATACTTAAGTTTAGCTCCACACTCGAGAGGCAAACAAATGGTGGCGCCAATTTGAAGTTTCATAGTATCTCACTCTACATATCTACATGCAATTGATCTATATTTTAACAGTAAATATTCGTCAAAAAATGAAAATGACATGTATCGCGTAATTCGTGCAAAATTCGATATGTCCTCGTTTACAAGAACAAATGTATATATATTGGTATTGTCTGATAAGGAAATTTTGAAGCTAAAATGTTTTGTTATCAAATTTAATTCTGACATTATATTTTAATGATTTAAATACATTTCTTTAATAATTTACTTATTATAGTTTAATAGTTTTTCATATAATTTTAATATTTTATTCTGACTATGGCTTCCTAGAGTTTTCTCTGGTTCCTCAAAAGTTGATTTTTGGCCTGTGGCTCCTTTGAAATGTTCTATGGTCCACGTTTGAAAAACACTGCTTGCTATACATAATAATTTCAACTGATATACGGTCAAAGAGAGTGAGCAAAATCGTGCCCCCACACACTAACATTCATACATACAAAATAAAACCCCGCGAATTTTTTCGCATTTCTGGACGTTTCAAAATCCTCCGAGTCCAAAAATACAAACATCTTGGGGGAGGTCATTTTTTGACCGATCGCCATACCTTCTCTATTATAACAGAAATGGAAAAGTAACGATTGACTAGTAACATCTTTATGTTACACTAAATGTCAAAAATGAATAATGAAATGATGATAATTTTAATCACAAACAAAATGATAGTTTTTATTATGCATTAAATGTATATACATTAATATAATACTGTAATAATATTAGTTACAGATATTCATTGTACAGTATTTCGGAATGCAAATATATAATACAAATTAGTCTTTAATTCAATCCGTTCTTTTCATGCGCGACAGATTAGCAACCAAAAAATCAGGACACACAATCACCAAATACCTTTTTATTTTGTTAACTTTAAGTCGAAATCGCATTCGGGTATGCTGTTTAAAAATTCGCTGCTTAACATCAAAGGTTAACGTAAAATCGAGAAATGCTAACTAAATTGAAGTATAAATTCTATTGTATGTTTTAAAAATATATTTCGATTTTAATTAAATACATGAATATAAAAATCAACTTAATTAGTAAATATTTTATTTAAAATGGAAATCTATTTCACGTCTGAAATAATAAAAACTTAAATTACAACTATGAACATTTTAAAAATTAAAAATAATCACTCTTAAATATGAAATTATTGTATTAAAAACGATGATTATAAAAATAATTTTCTTATAAATTTCACATGAATTTCTTATCAAACAATCAAAAGTATTCGTTTACAACATTATTTGAACTTCATCGACATAAACCGGTTTTTGAAGTTGAGGCAAAAAATTTAGAACTAATCTAAATGCAGACATCTTCGCACTAATCAAATCTTGACTTAGTTCCGTTGCTAACAACAATAAACTATCGATCATCATTATAAGTACAGTAAAGAAGGACAATGTATTTATATTGGTACTGAATATTAAGTTTAAGCTGAAGATTTCATTTAGTATCTAGAGGAAAAAATATAGCTATTAATTCAAAAAATGATTCTTATTGGCACAACTAGAAAATAAGATTTCTTAAAATTTACATAAATGTTACATAAAGCTTACATGAATTCTAAAAGAAATTATTTTGGATTGATGGAATAAGACAACGGTATAGAAAGTCTTCCAGGAAGACTTTCTACGGGAAACTGTCCCCTATTTGTGTGTTATACACGTGAAGAAAACCCGGAAAATTCCATTTGGCCAGCCCGTTGGCGAGGCGCAAACTCGTGACTATCAGTTTTAATGATTTTATTCACTCGGCCGCTAATAGGCTATTATATTTAAAACACCAGCTGATAGAGCAATGGTTTCAATTCGGTGCCGCGAAATATAGTGTTGAGCAACGTCCTAACACTTTTTACGTGTGTTACTAAAAGCACGAAAAGTGCATTAACTCTACATTGATAAAGAAGTAGGGCTGCCGCAAGAAAAAAAATGACTAAATTGTGAATGGCATTATTAGAAAAAGGTTGAAAAACACTATGATAGAGAATAAAAAGTCTATTTTTTCATATATTTAGGAAAATTATTTGTGTAGAAGAGAATAACGAAGGAAGAACGACTAAAATTCAAAGAAGAATTGAGAGAAGAAATTGAAATTTCATGCTCAAGATCCTAAGCCGGGTCGGATTTTCACATAAGCTAAACAAGCTACCTTTTAAGGCCTCACGTTATGGAGGGTACAGCTTAGGCCTTCACAATTTTACATTTATCATTATTTGCTAGAAGAGAAGGGCCTGTTACGTTATACATTATGGCCTTAGAAAGTCTAACTTGTATATCCACTTTGATCGCATATTTTAATTAATTAAAATGTTAATTTATTGAAAAAACAGTAATATCAAGTTTCGGTTCATTACTTATCTGAATTAAAAAAGTGTCATTTTTAAATCATTTAAGAAAATTATCTAGCAATTTATAAATAGCTTTAAATGATAAATATTTAATAGTAATGTCTAAATTATTTAAAAACAAAACAAAAATTCCCCCAAATTATTATTAAATAAAATGAAATTTTATAAAATAAATTTCTTTCTTTTCAATTTTGTGCAAAATCTCTTTAAAACATTTCACATATTCATTAAATTTAATCAATACCTTTTTCAATTGTTGTTGAGAGAAGATAATTGCTTTCCATAATTTTCTTTTTGTTGATTCTACCAAAATACAGTTAGTAATATGTTAGAAAAATAATAATAATTAATGTAATTAATTAAAAATAATGAAAATTATTACTTTACTTACTTAGTATTTTTAAAAATGATATTGCTGTTTTGCATACAAAATTCACATTAGTGTCAATACTTATCATCATTTTCTGTAAAAATTCGGTATCTTGTTCTTAATCTCTTTTTAAAAAATTGTGTTTTTAAAAGCAATTTAACCTTATTTTCTGTCCATTAGTTTTGTTATTTCGTTTAAAAAATTCAAGTCATAGTTATTCCTTCTCCCTCGCGGTTCTCTTTCACGCAATTTCCATAATTTCTAAAGTTATTTTCATAAGACGAATAAAAATTCAAATATTTAACAATTATTTTAAATATATTAAATTTCAATATTGATTAAGTGCACATTTTTAATTTTGTTAAAATGGAATATTTTTATTTCTATAAATTATTGTTGTTATTGTTAAATTTTATAGTTATTTTATAATTTAATTTTTATTGTCGTGATTTATAATTTTAACATTAAAAAAAAGTTGAAAAATATAAACTTCTCGAATTTATTTTAATGGAAGAATCCCAGGAATTTTTCATAGTATCAAATTTATGATTTCCAGTTTCGCCAGTAATGGACGAAATTGTGGACAGTCTTAACTCCTAAATAAGGGCCAGTTTTCCATTGAAAGTCCTCTCGGGAGGCAACTCCTTGGAGATCGTCCGTGTTGTGTTGTATTATTTCATTAATTCCAATCCATTCTAGAACGGCATCTCCAAAACTTTAAATTTTCGAGAAAAAATAACTTTGTGATCTCTTCGAAACACTGCATTGAATTTGCAGAGAATCAATATACACATTCTGAATTTCATTGAGGATTTCTGATTCTTCAGAAAAAAGTTACAGCTATTGGAAGAAATCAATGATGGTAGCAAAGACTTTCTATTTTGTTGCAGCAGTTTGTTATAAAGGAGTGGTAACATTGACCAAAAAGATAAAAGAACGGGGAAAGAACTAGCAGCATCACTTTTTGAATCTTCCCAGCGGACAAGAAGGACGAGTTCGACCACGTGGCCAGAGCAATCCTAACTTTGTTAATGTATTCTTTTTGAATTTTGCTTAGATTAAAAGAAGTCTTGTTTGTTGTATTTCGAATATCGCTTTTTTGTAATTGGAACCTTCTGAGCTAATAGAAAAGGCATGCCCGACCATGTGGCCAGCACATGAAATGATGTTGATTTGACCTACGAACTTAAATCTGTTTTTGAAAAACATTAACACAGCTCAATTAAGTAATTTCTAAAATACTGTTTAGAAGATGATAATTTGAATGGATTCAACATCCATTCAATACTGAGATCGCACCTGAATTTATCTCTGCAGAAGAAAATTTTATTGAGTAGTTTTGTGGCAAGACAAAAAATCGAAATTTGGCAGCATAGAGAAACAGAGTTTTGAATATCAATGAAAGATGAATATCCGCTACTGAAATAAAGCTTAACAAATTTCTCTTGCGATGCAAAGCAGGATTTTCGGCGATTGCATATAATGTGCGAAAATCGGTGCGCAAGAAATAAACGAGTGGCAGTGTCAAATTTGATTCTAAGGTTTATAAAGATGTAGTTCCAAACAGCTACATAAATAATTGTGTGTATTTTAAAACGAAATAAAAATATTTTGCTCTTATGTCTGTATGATTTTTTCAAATGCCTGCCGAGTTGTTTGAATGCAACTACTTAATAAAGCGAACTGCAAGCGTTAATTTTAGGAACTATGCAAGTGCTTACCTTACCATTTGCATACATTCAAGTCAACGTTTAGCTTAAATCAGAGCTACCAAACGAACATTTCTTCTGTTGGAGTCTTTCCGATCTCGTGCAGTGGATGTGATTTGGCACAAATACATTTCCAAAGACAATTTTTCGTACTGTCGAAACATTGCATTTAATGGAACAGGAAAATTGACTAAGAATTCTGTGGATTAAGAAAGTTTAAGATCTTATATTCTCAAGGAATATTGATTCAAACTAAAGACAGTGTTTTCCTTGCTTTCTC
This sequence comes from Centruroides sculpturatus, assembly GCF_000671375.1. Lineage (NCBI taxonomy): Eukaryota > Metazoa > Arthropoda > Arachnida > Scorpiones > Buthidae > Centruroides > Centruroides sculpturatus. The sequence continues at coordinate 181,463 of NW_019392612.1, forward strand.
TGCCTTGTGAGCACTAAGATGGCACTTCATAGGTTCGGCAGATCCACAATAGAGCGGGTCAAATGGCGAAGGACGAAGTCTGATGTATCCGGAACAGACTTCCCGAAATATTCCTGGGGTTTTTCGAACGTTCGGATCTCTCAGAGCGGCAGGCGGACACCTTAATTTTCCCGGCCATCGGACCGGATTTTGATGAATATTTAGATTCATCAAAATAAATTGCTTAAAAATTGAAATAAATAATGTACTTCACTTGAATATTTACTACTTTCAGACGCATTTATTTAACTTGCTTTGTTTCATATACTCAATTCTTACAATTCAAATTTTATCCGCTTCTGATAGAAAAATTTAAACTTTGAGGACATACCTAAATCTGATGACTATGCATTTTGATGAGAGGTGGGGAGGATAGGATGGTGATCCCACCCCACCTCTAAATCTCGAAAAACATAACCAATAAAAGCTTTTTTTTACTTTTAAAAATATATTAAAATAGTTTCGAAATCTTTTAGATATTTGAAAAATTAAATATACCTCGTAGGCCCTACATTAGACATTCCATTAGATAATATTGAAACAAATTTGATATTTATCGCACGGAAAACAATTTCAGATTTAAAAAGAGAAATATCTATTGCAGAATGTTATAAAGATTTCAATTGAAAAAGTTCCACTTTAATTAATTAATTAATAAGGACTCGTCACAAAATGGACTATTTTTACACACGATTCTTTGACTTCTTTTGTTGTATCATTTTAAAAGTGAAATACAGTAGAGCGTCGTTTATCCGAAATAATTCCAGTCGGCCTAAAGTATAATTTTTATTTGTTTTTATATTTTTCAATGTATTTATTTCGTTTGTAAAACATAAAGAAATCATTTTTAACGATATAATAGCCACTATTATTATTTTAAAAAGTGTACGTTAGGCTTAACATCGACGAAAATTCAACGCAAAGCGACACGCAACGAAGAAAAATTTCAACACGGGATAGGTTAATATATTTTTCGCACATAATCGGTTATCCGAAAAATAAGTTATCCGAACAACTCCAGTCCCCAATTGATTCGGATAAACGACGCTCTACTGTAATCCCAAAAACGAAGCAAACGATGCCGAAAACAGAGAAGATAACTTTAGGATCGTTCAAGCAGAAGGTGGTAACTAAGGTTAGAGGAACACGAAATCTGAAATTTCCGAAATTATATTTGTACAAACAATGATCATGGGAAAGAGATATGGTAAAACATAAATTATTATTCTGGCAATATTGATAACACTTCATACGTTGATACGGATGCGAAATAATATCACAAGTAAAACTAATGTGATAGTAAATTTGATTCACTGTTTGTTTGTTAAGTTATGGCAACGCAGCGATATGCCTAGGGGGGTCTTCTGGGAGGTCTTTTTAAGGGAAACTGGTCCCTATTTAGGCGTTTCAGACGTGGAGAAAACCCGGAAAACTCCACGTGGCCATCCCATCCGAGCGAGGCGGAACCCACGACCGAACTCCCAGTGTTCAGAGTACGAAGACCGCTTGGCCACTGGTGGGGCAATTTGATTTACTAACCAGTCGAAAACGTTCGATCCAAGAATGAGAATTGACTTCTAAATCTGGAAATTTCTCCAGTTCGAAAATAGAGGTGATTTCTTTCCAAAATTTGCAATAAACATTTCTGGAATAGTTAGCTATTTCTTCTCAATATTTCTTAAAAATATCAATTGGAGGTGCGTGTATTTCTTCAGTCTAGAATTCCTGCACCGCAGAAACTGCAGCACTCGTTTTCCTCTCGTTGAAAGACAATTCTTTGTTTTTATATAATTTTAAAATAATTGAATTTCTCAAATTACATAAATTTAATACTTTTTATGATGTTTCTTGGTTTTCTTTCTTCGAAATCGTATGAAAAAAGTAAAATTATAGAGAAAGAAACGACGAATAACCAAAATAATTTCGAACGGAGCATTCTTGAGATCTTGTAGACACATTATTATTTGATGATGTAGTGATTGTTAAAGTAATAATTTGTTTAATTGTCACGAACTTCTAATTTAAAAAAAAATTAATTATCCTACTCTTCTCATGTAATTACTTCTCAGAATGATAACCCGTAGAAGAGAGGAAAATGTTTTCTCCCTCAGTTTCCGAGAATGCAATTGACCGGGTTTCAAGCTTCACCCTTATAAATCATTTCAACATAAAACCTTTTTTGTTTGCCTAGCTGCAATGAGAGGTCGAGAACCCGTTTATTCTCTTCCCATCTTAATTAAATCATCAAAAACATATTTTCTCTTCACATTTCTCGCCTTTTTGTAAAACTTTTACATCTCAACCATCTTTTCTCAACGGATTTAAGTGAGGGCTTAGGACCTCACTAGTATAATACATCATTGAAAAAGCGTTAAAGTATTCTATACTTTCGTTTCCTCCACAACCAGCATGATTGATAAACAATTTATTTTTAAGAGGAAACTTGCTACAATCAAAACAGTAAAATTAAAAAAAAAACCTAATTATAATAAAAACCTAAGGTGTAAAGCACGCAAAGATTCAAATTAAGCAATATTTTGTTCAGTTAAAGTAAATTTTGCATTTTACTAATAGTTTATATATTTGATTTATCAGAAAAAATTAATATTTAAATTTTTTAAAATTCTCAAAACAAGGAAGAGGATATAATTAGCAAGTTGAAGGATAACAAAATATAAAAACTAACAGAATAGAAGAACAGACAAAAGGAATTCTCAAATAAACAATCATTTTTTTAAACCGGCAGTTAAGAAATATTTATTCAGATTTGAAACAAAACATATAAAACTTTTAATACAACATACAAAATATAATTGAGATCAAATCAGATTTAACTTCAGTTTTATCAAACAGAAATTATTTGAAACTATCTTCTTCGATCAGCACTTTCTTTTAAGCCTTCTTCAATCACTTTTAAATCTTCACTGTCATCCTTTAAAATTTTCAGTAAATGAGAGAGACCTTCTTGTTGATTTTTCAAGTACTATAATGTAAAGAGTAATAAATTTTCATCAAGACTATAGCGTTCAGATTCTAGAAATGTAATATAGGCTAGAACTCTGAATTTCTTTTATAAAATAATCTATAAAAAGTTTCTCTTGATAAAATAGAATTAATTCTTCACTGTCATCCTTTAAAATTTTCAGTAAATGAGAGAGACCTTCTTGTTGATTTTTCAAGTATAATTTAATTTCTTCTTGTAAATTTTCATCAAGACTATAGCGTTCAGATTCCCCAAAAGCAGCACCAACATGATTCTGCATACGAATTTGAGATAATAATTCCTTTAAACGACCCTTAAATTGTGTTGGAGCATTTAACTCGGCCTGAATTGCTTCTAATTGAACTCTAAGTTGTTCTTCATCTGCTTGTATGGCATAACCATATTTACGCATAACTTCCTGTTGTGCCATTATCTTTAATACTTTATGTCCAAGTTCAATTTGATTTCTGTTTTTTTTTTTTTTTTTTTTTTTTTTTAAAAAA
>NW_019392612.1:193721-265742 GCF_000671375.1 Centruroides sculpturatus
AGTAGTCAGATGTTGTGAGGAGGAGGTGGAGGAACACTTTCTTCACACATTCATACAGATACAGACTTTTTACACATTGCAGCAGGTCTCTTTTTATTGTTTTTTAATCAGAGTCAGATTTAGGAGAGGCTACCGGAGCTTGCAGGGTCAACTCCTCTTGCTCAATCCTTTGTTTTTTGGCAGCTGGCTTCTTGAAAAACATATCCAAGGTGGTCTGTTTCTCTCTCTCTTCTTCAACACCTGTCGGAAATGACGGGCAAGGGTGTCATTGTAAAGATCATTGATCCTGTTAGCATCAGCTCTGTTTGGATAATGAGTGTTGGTAAACTCCTGAACTTCTCCCCATCTGACAAGGAAGTTTTTTTCAACTTTCACTCCTTCTGATGATTTCTTGCTTTGTTTCAATTAAAAATCAACTTTCTGTTTTTTAGAAGCCATGATTTGCACAACACTTGAATAAATGTAAATACCCTGCACTTAGGTGATGTACGTAATAAACAAGGGAGCAAGCCAAATCCCAACGGGAGCTCTGTACTTCAGATATACTAATAATATATTCTAATCATACTAATATATTATAAAAATAGCAGATTGTCATTAGCAATGGCAAAAGTGTGGAAACATAATTTGCACTTGTTCGCAGCCAGTCCATTGCTCGAGTCACATAACGACCAAACAGAAAGTCCATTGTTCGCAGCATCCATTATTCGAGGTGTACATTATACGAGACACCACTGTACTTAGTAACATATTTATACAAATCAAACTAATATTATATATCTATTGTCTATTTAGCAATACAGCTGTTATCAATATAATGTTAATTTGATTAATCAAGATGTTCAATTACATATGAAAAACATCTGTAAATTTAAATTTATAAACCAGTAATTTAACTAAAATATTCATATCCATGACTACAGTTTTTCATTTCATAAAAACTGTAGTCATTATACTAGTTACAAGTGTAGTCACTAAACTGTAGTCATAGATATTCTTAAATTTTCTTTTATATTTTATGTAATGCTTCATACATTTAGACAGACTTATTTATTTTGAATAAATCAAAATTAAATGTTTTGTCACTTGAGTTTAAAAAAAAAGTCAAATTTATCAAACTTGAAAAAATAAGATTAAATATCTTTATTGATGAAACTTAAAATGAAATTTCTATTTGCGTCAAATAGTTTTCTTATTGATATAACAACTACATTGACTACAAGCAATATCATTTAAGATCCGCAGCAAAACTAGCATCAATAATAATTAAATTTTATTAGATACTTTCAAGCAAAATTCAAATCTATAATATAATTATTTGTAATTACAGTAAAGCGTTGTTTATCCGAAAGAATTCCAGTTGGCAAATTTAAATTTTCACTAGTGCTGTGGCACTGCAATCTTTGGCTATATCTTGGGCTACTACAATATTTTTTTGTTGATGTGTGTGTTTTAGCTGGCAGCACTGGCACTTTTGTGTGGTGTTTTTTTGAGGACTGTGTGTCATGCTGAATCAAACATTTTTGATACCAGATTAACGTCTAAAGTATAATTTTTTTTTTGTTTTTATATTTTTCAATACATTTATTTTGTTTGTAAAAAATAAAGAAATAATGTTTAATGACACAATAGCCAAAATTATTATTTTAAAAAGTTTACATTAGGCTTAACATCGACGAAAATTCAATGTGAAGCGACACGAAACGGAAAAAATTTCAACATGGGATAGGTTAATATATTTTTTGTACATAATCGGTTATCCAAAAAATAAGTTATCCAAACAACCCCAGTTCCCAATTAATTCGGATAAATGACGCTCTACTGTAGATCAATTTTCTTCAGAAAAATATTGTAAAAAATNAGGCACAGCCTTCTCACTGAAATTGTAGTTTTTTTTATTGTAGTGTAGAACCTGCAAACACTTGTCTTATTTTTTTACCCGCGACCCCCCGTGTATGGCTTTGCGACCCACCTGGGGGTCGCGACCCACAGGTTGAAAAACACTGCTGTACACAATTTAAACTAATTGTACATGTGTTTATAATACAGTATATATTAAAGTACATAAGGAAGTAATGGTACTGCAAGAAAAAATTTACAAAATTGGCAATGCCACTATTAAAAAAAGGTTGAAAACCCCAGGTCTAATGGATATCTTCAATGTCTTGAAAAAGTTTTTCTTTCAGCAGCAATTTCAATTTAAAAATACAAAATAGTTACAGGAAAATATGGAAGATGACTGAGCATAGGCAAAATAATTCAAGTTTTGGCAAAATAATTCAAGTATGAGATTACTCTGAAATCTAAATACAGTGGGTAATCGGTTAACGAACATAATCTGTTCCAAGACCATGTTCACTATCTGATTATCGATTTACCATAGATTTTTGTGGGAATTTGATTATCAGTTTTTTAAATAAAAAGTTCAGAAAAGCACTTACAAAAATTCAGAGAATAGAAATTAACTGAAAAAAAGATTATATATACAACTGTGAAAGTCTCGTTCCATAAACCATGTATAGATGCCATTAAAATATAGTTTTACAAATCTTAAACGCAGCGCCACTTCTTGTATTTGTTCTGTCAGGTGTTCGTTATCCAAACACATGTTTGTTGTCTGAACATAAAAATCTTTCGCAAAAGTGTTTGTTGTACAATTTGTTTGCAGTCCAAATTGTTCATTAACCAATCACTCACTGTATACAGTAAGCTAGATATTATCTAGTATATTTTAATAAGTTGAAATATTTCTATTCAGCAGTCATGCTGCTCTAGCAGTAACAAGTGCCATAAATTCTTGCACAACTGCTATATGGATGAATGGATTGTCAAAAAACAACTGTCTGGCATATAATAGTCACATGCAACACAAATAATGTTTCCATGATTGTAGAAAAATGTTCAAATAACAACTTATAGAACAAACTCATGATGAATAATAATATTGTTATCAATAAGTTTTTCATTAAGAACTGAATTTGAACATCCTAGTCTATCATCATCATCATCATCATCATCATCATCCATGTTGTCCCCATCTGTCTTCAAAATATGCATACCAGTGAAATATTTGTACACAAGACAGATACTTATCTCCATACACAGTGTTTTTTCTCAATCCTTTTTTTTTTTAATAGTGACATCCTGAACTTCATAATGTTTTCCTGTGGTACCCCTACTTCTTTATTAATGTAGAAATATTGCACTTTTGTATTTTTAGTAATACATGTAAGATATGTTTTGGTGCTGCTCAGCACTATTTCACAGCATCCCAGTTGAAAACCATTGAGTTACCATATCAATTCATTGTCTCTGATGTAGTTTTTTTAGTTCAAAAGCAGTATTAAATATTTGTAATTTGCTCCATAGCAATTTTAAGGCAACAGTCTCAAGCATAGTCATCAATATGAGTGTAAAAAATTTCAAATGTATTTTAGACTAATGCTATCATGTTAAAAGTTACATCCAACACCCCAAACTATTGGCATTCATTGATAGCTACCATTGACAATATGTCTTATAAATAACTAGTTTCATTATTTAATTATCAGACTGTGTATATATTTTATAAATTCCTAAGAACATAACATTACATATATTAACATAACATATGTTAAACAAACACAACACTTTAGCCCATTAATCTGGTCAAAAACATTTGTAATCTGTTGGTATAAAGTTTTATACACTGGTAAAGGTGTTGTGTTGTTTAAATTTCTAGGAATTTATAAAACATACATACACAATATTTTATGAAAAAAAAAATATAGAATTTAAACATCATGTCATGTAAACTTGTTTCTTTGAATCTGCAGGAATTATATTAATACATTTATTAATAAAAAATAAATTACTAATTTAATTTCTTCTTGTAAATTTTCATCAAGACTATAGCGTTCAGATTCCCCAAAAGTAGCACCAACATGATTCTGCATACGAATTTGAGATAATAATTCCTTTAAACGACCCTGGAAATTATCAAAACAAAATTTAAAAAAAATTATAATTATAATAATCATCATCAATAAGTTAATACGAAAAAATGAAATGCATTTACAATATAATTAAAAAAATAAATTATACACAAAAAACTTATACATACACACCCATTAACAAAAACAGTTATACACCAAGGAGGAAACATTGGAATCAAATAAAATGTTATTAGTGAGAATGTAATGACAATAGTAACAAGTGATTATAATATTATAGCAAAGGGACAATTTTCTGGGAAAAAATGATACAATTTAAAATGAACCTTTAGTATCTCGTAAAACCTTCTCTTTCCTGGATACTTATTGCCATAATTGAAAGTTTACAAGCACCTTGTGCTATCATCTGACAGATTTTGCCATAGATACTGCAGCTGTCACTCAGATTCTCACACTTAAAGATAGCTGAATTTGGTATCCTATCTGGTGCAATAAATAACATGAATAACAATGAATAACAAATTTGGAGAATGGGCAAGCCAAGGAAGAGTGGCAATTTGATATAGACACCTTAGCTGTATGCAACTGAGCAGTATCTTGTTGGAAAATTGTTGTTTTCAGTCTGCAAGGGCACAGAATTTCCTTAACATACACATGTGCCACTACTAGGGGATGTCTAACTGCCATACAAGAACTATCACTGGTGACTACTTTAATTCTGCCTTTAAGTGGCACACTTAACAGTAAAGGCAGAATTAAAGCACTCACTGGATCAAAGCACAAATATGTGGAGGTTGTCCTTTATGTTTTGAGCAGATTCTACTGCACACACCTAAAGTTACAGAGTGGTATGGATTCACAACCACATTTATTTACAGAAGAAAGGTCTATTCTTATTTGAAGAAGCTAGTTCTAACAATCTATGATACATCTATGAGATGCTCAAAACTTTGTCATATCCAAATGCAATAACAACAATGCTTTGAGTCAACCACTGTCATACAAGATGGAGTGCTCCACATATTAGTTGCTGCATATAACAGTTTCAACATTTCAATATAACAGGGTAACTAGTCATGTGTTTCCTATTACATACCCAACTTTGTTCTCTGGATATTAATCCATATAACTTTACTAAGAGACAATTAAAAAGTGTGGTTTATTGAAGATATGTTGCAAATTTGTAGCCTTGAAAAGATATATTGCATTGCTTATGAAAAGTATCACAGAAGATCAATTATTCAATGGTCAACTGTAAGAGCAGTCATTCCATTGAACACAGTTTACTCTTTACACTTTACACCTCTAGAATGGGAACAACATTGAACTGCATAGTTAATACCTCTGTGTCTTACATACTTAAGATGTTTGCAACACCAGAAGTGCCATAATGGTGAGTTTTGGTACTAATTTTTCTTTTTTACAGAAATGCTTTCTGCATGTCCTGAAACATTATCATACCAGATTTAGTTGCATTTGGACTGCTAAATACCTACCTATCTAGATAGTACTTTCTCACCTGGTATACAACATATAGCATACATACTCAAATATTCCATACTTTTGTTTAGCATACTTTAAAGATATTATTCTTCCTAATCAAGGTGTCAATAACTTAACTCAGGTACCAAAATCCTCAGATCCTGGTGCACTGCACTGCTTATACCTAACTAAATCCACCAGTTATATAGATTAAGCTAATTTCCACTAAATTAAAAAAAATTCTGTAATATTCAATTTAATCACTATCAGTGCTATTTAACGTAATTATTCTCTATCATAAAACAGCTTTTTCTTTGAGTTCAATTTTTCATTTTTAAGCTCTAACACTATGTTCATTTTCTTAGTTTCATATAAAAACTTATCTATTGTTGTAGATTTTAGATATTACAAACTATTAAAAGATAATTTTGAGCTTCTCAATTAGTTATTAAGCAAACAAATAATTTTTATTTGATGAAAGTGAAAATAAATTTTGTCAAACCTTAAATATTATTATTGGTAATATTTTATACAACTGAAATTTGACTGCTAAAAATTTTCAATATTTGATTATTAATTGCTAAGCTCTTCAAAATCAAATTAATTTCAATCTATTGTTTACATTAAATATTCAGTTTTGAAACCCTAGTTTTTAAATATAATTAAGAAATATGAACATTTCTTAAAAATATTTTTGAACTAAAATAAAATACATACATATATAATGTTATGTATATTTATTTTATATTAGTTATTTTGTTCTGTACATATGGCTGTAATTAACTTAATAACAATATATGAGTATTTGCTCAGGCAGGAAAAGAAAAATAAAGGTTTTGGAAGAGAGAGAATGTGTATGTGTATGTGTGTCTTTACTGAAGTATATGATTACAAAATAAAAATTAATCTTAACAAATAAAAAAAAATATACACACACACTATATATATATATATAATCTGTGTGTATCTTATTACCTGTTATTATTATATTATCTGTGTGTATTTGTTAAATACTTACCTTAAATTGTGTTGGAGCATTTAATTCGGCCTGAATTGCTTCTAATTGAACTCTAAGTTGTTCTTCATCTGCTTGTATGGCATAACCATATTTACGCATAACTTCCTGTTGTGCCATTATCTAATGAAAAAACATTTCAAATTAAACTAAGTTTAAAAAATTACTAAATTTAATAAAAAAACAAATATACATATACTACATAAAAATTATTTATATTTTATCTCAAAGATGAAATTAATGTATAAAATAATGCTTTAAAACCAATTTATCTATTTCAAGTGACATGAAAAATTATTTAAATAGCTATGTCTGTATCTTGTTATATTCTTAATATTTATAATAATTAACTATTGAATGTTAAATGAGTAAAATCATAAAAACCACATTTCTTATTTTCATACATTTATCTTGAAATTGTGAAAAGCAAAATTACAAAAAAACATTAATTTTTTCTTATTTGCTAGCTACATTTAAAAAAGGGGACAAAGAAGAATGGAAGAAATTTTTGAACCTTTAATACTTTATGTCCAAGTTCAATTTGCTTTCTCTTGTGTTCAGAAATTTTTGCCAGTAGAGTTGAATGCCTTCTTTTTAATTCTGAAATATCTTCAGCAATTATCTAAGTATAAATAAATTTACTAATATTAATTTTAATTTATATATAATGTCTATATTTAAATGAGCATATATTTTTATTTTTAAACATATACCATCAACTTAAAAAAAATTCATATTTTGGAGAATTTGAAAAATATTACAATTATATATAAATCATAACGATTGATATAACAAAAATAAACAGTATAACTAATTGATAAATATCTTTTAGAATACAAAATAATCTAAAGGAAGAACAGTGGTGCCTCGTATAACGTACTTAATCCGTTCCAGGTGCACGTCCATTAAGTGAAAAGTCCATTATATGAAACGCATTTTTCCATAGAAATACATGTTAAAACATATAATTTGTTCCGCAGCATAAAATAACCGTACTGTACCATAAAAAATGAAAATGAACCAATCACCAATTATGCCAGGTAGTCAGATGTTGTGAAGAGGAGGTGGAGGAACACTTTCTTCACACATTCATACAGATACAGACTTTTTACACATTGCAGCAGGTCTCTTTTTATTGTTTTTTAATCAGAGTCAGATTTAGGAGAGGCTACCGGAGCTTGCAGGGTCAACTCCTCTTGCTCAATCCTTTGTTTTTTGGCAGCTGGCTTCTTGAAAAACATATCCAAGGTGGTCTGTTTCTCTCTCTCTTCTTCAACACCTGTCGGAAATGACGGGCAAGGGTGTCATTGTAAAGATCATTGATCCTGTTAGCATCAGCTCTGTTTGGATAATGAGTGTTGGTAAACTCCTGAACTTCTCCCCATCTGACAAGGAAGTTTTTTTCAACTTTCACTCCTTCTGATGATTTCTTGCTTTGTTTCAATTAAAAATCAACTTTCTGTTTTTTAGAAGCCATGATTTGCACAACACTTGAATAAATGTAAATACCCTGCACTTAGGTGATGTACGTAATAAACAAGGGAGCAAGCCAAATCCCAACGGGAGCTCTGTACTTCAGATATACTAATAATATATTCTAATCATACTAATATATTATAAAAATAGCAGATTGTCATTAGCAATGGCAAAAGAGTGGAAACATAATTTGCACTTGTTCGCAGCCAGTCCATTGCTCGAGTCACATAACGACCAAACAGAAAGTCCATTGTTCGCAGCATCCATTATTCGAGGTGTACATTATACGAGACACCACTGTACTTAGTAACATATTTATACAAATCAAACTAATATTATATATCTATTGTCTATTTAGCAATACAGCTGTTATCAATATAATGTTAATTTGATTAATCAAGATGTTCAATTACATATGAAAAACATCTGTAAATTTAAATTTATAAACCAGTAATTTAACTAAAATATTCATATCCATGACTACAGTTTTTCATTTCATAAAAACTGTAGTCATTATACTAGTTACAAGTGTAGTCACTAAACTGTAGTCATAGATATTCTTAAATTTTCTTTTATATTTTATGTAATGCTTCATACATTTAGACAGACTTATTTATTTTGAATAAATCAAAATTAAATGTTTTGTCACTTGAGTTTAAAAAAAAAGTCAAATTTATCAAACTTGAAAAAATAAGATTAAATATCTTTATTGATGAAACTTAAAATGAAATTTCTATTTGCGTCAAATAGTTTTCTTATTGATATAACAACTACATTGACTACAAGCAATATCATTTAAGATCCGCAGCAAAACTAGCATCAATAATAATTAAATTTTATTAGATACTTTCAAGCAAAATTCAAATCTATAATATAATTATTTGTAATTACAGTAAAGCGTTGTTTATCCGAAAGAATTCCAGTTGGCAAATTTAAATTTTCACTAGTGCTGTGGCACTGCAATCTTTGGCTACTACAATATTTTTTTGTTGATGTGTGTGTTTTAGCTGGCAGCACTGGCACTTTTGTGTGGTGTTTTTTTGAGGACTGTGTGTCATGCTGAATCAAACATTTTTGATACCAGATTAACGTCTAAAGTATAATTTTTTTTTTGTTTTTATATTTTTCAATACATTTATTTTGTTTGTAAAAAATAAAGAAATAATGTTTAATGACACAATAGCCAAAATTATTATTTTAAAAAGTTTACATTAGGCTTAACATCGACGAAAATTCAATGTGAAGCGACACGAAACGGAAAAAATTTCAACATGGGATAGGTTAATATATTTTTTGTACATAATCGGTTATCCAAAAAATAAGTTATCCAAACAACCCCAGTTCCCAATTAATTCGGATAAATGACGCTCTACTGTAGATCAATTTTCTTCAGAAAAATATTGTAAAAAATTAAAACAGTTAATTTGAAGAAAATTCAAAGGAGTTTTAAATAGTATGTACATAAAATGTAAACATTTTGAAAGTATTCAATATAAACCAGCAAAATCTGCCAAATAAATTTATATAAATATGAATTGAAATAAAATTAATGGACATATATGAAAGTTATGTTATACTTAAACTAAAAAGTTTATAACACAATAGTTTTATAAAAGCGATAAAAAATAATAATACATCTAATCTTTCTTGATGCTGTTTTGTTTCGTGTTCTTGATATTTTAAGCGTCTTTTAAGTTCACTAAATCCTATCATAGGCACAGGAATCAATTTCTCTGGATCAGGATTATCAAGTTTTGCTTGTTGCCACAATAAAGGATCAATTCCTAAAATTTTATATTTAATAAGTCAGTTAGATTCACTTTTAATTGAAATATAACAAACAAGTTAATTTATAAGATAAACAAAACTAACTTACCCGCAACAGTATTATCTAAATATTGCTTTAACTGTTCTTTAGTAGGTGCTGCTTTTGAAATCAACCCAACAACATCCATAGAAGTTAGAGGTGCTTTACTTACAGGCTGCTCTAAAAATGCCATAACATCTGTAGATGGAATTCGACGTGACATACAACCATGTGGTGATCGTTCCACAAGATAGATAATAACTTCAGTTCTAATAAACATATATTTTAATTAATAAAAAAAATATTATAAATATAAAAATATAAGTTGTTTTGTAAAAATGACTAAAAATAATTTTTAATGGATTATTATCTTCATATTATCTTCATATTTTAATTATCTTCATATTCTTACTTTTCATCAGGTTGTGACTTTATACCTTCAACATGAACAGAAATTGTTGGCTTACTGCCAAATAATCTATGGAGACTATCAACCATTTGCTGTTGTTGATTACGAATGTCAGACTCCTTCTTATTAAAAATCAATCCAACCAAGCCATCTTCCACTTTCCATGGTGGAAGACAATTATATCCTATAGCCTATGTAAATATTTAAATTATTTTGTCAATTTGTTTTAAAGAATTATTTTTTGTTTTATTCCTATTATTTTTTACTGACCTTAAAACGACAGAATGGATTTTCTGGGGTGAATTCAACAGGTGCTGAATTGTTACTAAAATAGCCCTTACCAGTACCCCAAAAAGCTTGTAACTGATTCCATTTTGCTAGAATCACATCTCTTTCATCTCCATAAACACTAGGAAGACTAATGGCCATAGCAATATTTGTTATAGTGTTTACAGATGGATTAGGAACTGTGGTACCTAAAATAAAGAATAATTTACAAAAGCAGTCAATACATAAAACATAAAATTATATAAAACTTTTTGTTGGCATTATTTTTATGCACATAAACTATTAAAATGTTTATAATAAATATATTAATAAAAGAAAATTTTGAATATTCAAAATATTCCATAATCAGAAATTTGTAATTTTTTCCTCTCTTATTTAAAATTTACAGTTAATATTGAAAATATTAAAATAATTGATCTAGAGTTTTCCTACTGTTCATCATTCTTTGCCATTGAAAAATGAATTATGATATTACAGAAAATCTTTTTCACTATCTTTCTGTTAAATGTAAAAAAATAACACCCACTTGGAGATCCCAAAACACACACATGTATAAAAATACATAATTCTATGATTTTTACCATTTATTATTTTCATTGTTGTTTTATTCTTAACTCTTAAGAAATAACTATTTGGCAAAAAATACCTTTCAGGGATTCAAAAAGGCATGATAGCAGATAAATAGCAGATGCAAATATGAGTAATTTTTCAGTTAGAGATATCAAAGAGAAATTTTAAAAAATGGCATAGTCTTTTTAACATTACATCTTGCAAAAATAAGTTATGGTTTTTTATCATCAATATATATCTAAATATAGACTTTGCTCATTACTATATAGCTTATAATACTTTGTTCAACAAAAACTTTTCAAGATCTTTATATGATCAGTGATTAGTGTGTTTTGTTAATCATTAAGTTGGCTAATAACCAATAAATTTTCTTAAAAAGATACATAAATGCATTATTATTATTATTATTCTTTCAAATATTCAAGTATATTTAAAATAAGAAGTCTAAGTTAAAATTATGAACTTTGTTTTTTCCTCATACAGCAATATCTATTATACAAAATCAAATAAAAACAAAAATCATTTTCATGACATTTTCATACTATTTGAATGTATTTGGTTCATTTCATTAAACTGTACAATGTACAAATATATTTTATATTATTTAAAGTGATGATGATATCATTATTTTAAATTTTATTTGAACCAAACACCAATAAAATAAAAGTTTTGTGCATGACACTTTCTAAATTGCTTGTATCCTAATTATTCAAATTGAATTTGTTCAAAATCATTTGTATACATACTGAAGTTAGTGTTTTGTCTTTAAAAAATTACACTCAGAAATATTCTACTATGCTAATATTTACTGTATACTAGCTTATTTAGTTGCCATAAATGAAACTAACAATTGACTACGATCCAAATAAAATAAAAGACTATAATACAATAAATATTTTAACAATTCTAAAAAGTCTTTCATAGCACTTGAATGTAGTTTTGAATTGAAATCAAATTACCAAAATGAAGAACAAGAACAAAAATTGAAGAATAAGTTTTTTTGCTCCATTTTTTACTGAAGAATATTTTAGAAAAATAAGAAAAAAACCTTGTTGATCAATTGATCTTAGCATTAATTATTTTTATACAATAATATAATCTACAATATATATTAATAAAAATTGTATATGATATAATAATTCTTTCTAATTTAATGTTTGTATTCAGTATAAATGTTTTATTATTCAGTATATTGTTGTTTTTTATTTATAACAATGTTTTAAATAATAGATTAACTTGAAAGTTTTGATTTCTTAATTTAAAATATTGCTTAATGAGTTTTCAAGTTAATCCATACACTCAATAAAATTATAAGTTTCTTAAACTACCTCTAGAAGATACTGATAGATAAAATTTTAACTGAAATTTTGACTAACTTTCTTTTTTTACTTTAAATCTCAAGTAATTATAAACTTCTGTCCTCAATCAAAGGGTGTTGAAAATATTTTAAAAATTCATCTAATATGTTGCATGTGATGTTTTGTACATTCAAATTACCTTCCTCTTGGTTTCAATATGATTTTGAGGAACAAAAAATCTGTGGAAGATAAATCAATAGAATAATGAGATAAAAATATGAGTGAATATGTTCATACAATACCATTCAGTAGAAACTGATTCCCATTTTATGAAAGTTAAAATACTCTTTCTTTATTAGTATTATATATAGTTCATCATTCTCCAAAGATTTATTTGATAATCAGATGCAATCAATTTGTAAAATCTTTTAAGATTGCTGGAGTTCAAATTGTTGTGGTCATTATTTAGTCATAGCTAGTCTAAAATTTTGCAAATTCCTAAAAGAATTCAAAAAACACATATTTATCACATGTATTTGGTTTTTATCAATTCATAGGATTCATTTCACATTTTTATCCAATTTGCAACAAAATATATGGTTTCCTCTTTGTTCCATTATTACAAATAATATCAACAATTTACACAGTACGAAAATCTGTAATGAGATTAAGTAGGAATTACAAAGGAATTTGTTCAAATAAACAATTGGATTAATTAGCTGTGATAGCTACATCAAATCTTTTCCTACAGCCATTTAAATGCATGTAATCAACTTGTTCTTTATATCTTGTTTTTTATCAATTCAGTTTTAACTTACAAGGTCTGTCCCAAAAGTAAGTTTACTGATTTGTTTTATTTCAAGATATACAAGTTACATCAAACTACAAATGATCTCCCTCAAAGTATGACCCTTGCAAGGTCACACAATGGTTCCAAAGTTTTTTCCACTGATCATAGCAACACTTAAATCACTTTCCTTATGGGTGTTTAGTTCATTGATTCAACTTTTTTGATGTTTTCCTTTATACTGAAATGATGGCTTTCCAACTTTGATTTTATCCTAGGGAATAGGTAGAAGTCACATAGAACTAAGTCCAGACTGTAGGGAGGTTGTGCGGGTGTGGGGATTTTTCTTGGCCAAAAACTCAAATTGATAGTGCTGTGTGAGCAGGCACATTATTGTGGTGCAGCATCCACTCTTCTGCAATGTCCCTGTGGACTTGCTTGACCCATTTTCGAAGTCATTCCAAGACACCTTTTAGAAGGCTTGATTAACTGTCTGTCCTGAAGGTAAAAATTCTTTGTGCACAATTCCACGGCTATCATAAAAAATGATAAGAATCATCTTTACTCTGGATCTTTATGCCATCTAAACACCATGTTTCTCAATAATGTGACCTCTCCATAAGTTTTGGTTAAATCTGTAAATACCTCAGTTGCAGATTTCTTGAGTTTTACACAAAACTTGATAGCATAATGTTGTTTGAGATTTTTCTCCATTTCAAATGTAACGATGTGTTAAAACACTATCTTACAGAAACAGAGATTGTGCACATTTGACTTAACTAATCAACTTGAAACAGGTCTAGATATGCTGCTAAGATATCTAGCAACACAAAAATACCAATTAATAATGTGTTAAGCTGCACAGTCATTAAATAAAAAATTAGTAAACTTACTTTTGGGATAGACCATGTATACTAAATGTTATAATTTTTGTAACAATAAATATATAAANTATATATATATATAATCTGTGTGTATCTTATTACCTGTTATTATTATATTATCTGTGTGTATTTGTTAAATACTTACCTTAAATTGTGTTGGAGCATTTAATTCGGCCTGAATTGCTTCTAATTGAACTCTAAGTTGTTCTTCATCTGCTTGTATGGCATAACCATATTTACGCATAACTTCCTGTTGACAAATCAATTTGTCAAAAATGGTATTTAATTTCATTTCTAATTGATTCAGCTTACATATCAATTTAGCTACTAAAAACTGATATATAAATTATTAAATCATTTCGGTTTATTTAAGCAATCGAAATACTTTCAAAATATCTGTATTTAGAAATAATTTTGAACATATTAAATATATAATTATTACTACTATTGTTATTAATTGAAATAAATGAAGATGATTTTATCTTTTCGAGCGATTAACGCAAAAAATAATTTATATTTACATAAATATAGATTATTTTTGCGTTAATCGCTCACTGCCGAGGCGGTTTAGGTCTCAGCCTACTGTTCTGGATGGTCCCGAGTTCGAATCCAAATGACTCAAAAAAAACTACGAACTTTTTGGTGGGTTTGTCCACAAGAGGGCGCGCCCCACCGAGCACACAATGGACTTGATTAAAAACCCCATTTAGTGCCCACACAACTGAAAGACTAAAAAATAGTTCAGAAATTAAAATAAAAATACTCTGTTTAAAATTTTGGAGTTAAAATTCTATTTATTTGTCAAATATTAAGATGTAGTAAAATAAATATAAACGATATATATTGAAATATTGACTTAAAATTCATCAAATTATTATTTTATTGTTAATTTTCAATCAATATCAGTTTCTGAAGAATAGCGTAATCATTTATACATTAGAAAATATTATTCCGATAATTATAATTATTTCATATGACTTTGTCATCAATCTGTGAGGTCATGAAGTTGATCTCCAGCACAGCATCTATATAGTGGAAGCACTGAAAATCTACAAAGCTCTCCAGTTGGGATGACTTAGTTGGCCAATAATTATCATTATGGACAGTC
The DNA here is from genome assembly GCF_000671375.1 of Centruroides sculpturatus. NCBI lineage: Eukaryota > Metazoa > Arthropoda > Arachnida > Scorpiones > Buthidae > Centruroides > Centruroides sculpturatus. The sequence goes on from NW_019392612.1 coordinate 208,778, forward strand.
ATTTTGTTCTTAAAGTGCTGGTTCAGATGTCTCAATCTTCACCAACTCTAATANATTTTTATTTTTAAACATATACCATCAACTTAAAAAAAATTCATATTTTGGAGAATTTGAAAAATATTACAATTATATATAAATCATAACGATTGATATAACAAAAATAAACAGTATAACTAATTGATAAATATCTTTTAGAATACAAAATAATCTAAAGGAAGAACAGTGGTGCCTCGTATAACGTACTTAATCCGTTCCAGGTGCACGTCCATTAAGTGAAAAGTCCATTATATGAAACGCATTTTTCCATAGAAATACATGTTAAAACATATAATTTGTTCCGCAGCATAAAATAACCGTACTGTACCATAAAAAATGAAAATGAACCAATCACCAATTATGCCAGGTAGTCAGATGTTGTGAAGAGGAGGTGGAGGAACACTTTCTTCACACATTCATACAGATACAGACTTTTTACACATTGCAGCAGGTCTCTTTTTATTGTTTTTTAATCAGAGTCAGATTTAGGAGAGGCTACCGGAGCTTGCAGGGTCAACTCCTCTTGCTCAATCCTTTGTTTTTTGGCAGCTGGCTTCTTGAAAAACATATCCAAGGTGGTCTGTTTCTCTCTCTCTTCTTCAACACCTGTCGGAAATGACGGGCAAGGGTGTCATTGTAAAGATCATTGATCCTGTTAGCATCAGCTCTGTTTGGATAATGAGTGTTGGTAAACTCCTGAACTTCTCCCCATCTGACAAGGAAGTTTTTTTCAACTTTCACTCCTTCTGATGATTTCTTGCTTTGTTTCAATTAAAAATCAACTTTCTGTTTTTTAGAAGCCATGATTTGCACAACACTTGAATAAATGTAAATACCCTGCACTTAGGTGATGTACGTAATAAACAAGGGAGCAAGCCAAATCCCAACGGGAGCTCTGTACTTCAGATATACTAATAATATATTCTAATCATACTAATATATTATAAAAATAGCAGATTGTCATTAGCAATGGCAAAAGAGTGGAAACATAATTTGCACTTGTTCGCAGCCAGTCCATTGCTCGAGTCACATAACGACCAAACAGAAAGTCCATTGTTCGCAGCATCCATTATTCGAGGTGTACATTATACGAGACACCACTGTACTTAGTAACATATTTATACAAATCAAACTAATATTATATATCTATTGTCTATTTAGCAATACAGCTGTTATCAATATAATGTTAATTTGATTAATCAAGATGTTCAATTACATATGAAAAACATCTGTAAATTTAAATTTATAAACCAGTAATTTAACTAAAATATTCATATCCATGACTACAGTTTTTCATTTCATAAAAACTGTAGTCATTATACTAGTTACAAGTGTAGTCACTAAACTGTAGTCATAGATATTCTTAAATTTTCTTTTATATTTTATGTAATGCTTCATACATTTAGACAGACTTATTTATTTTGAATAAATCAAAATTAAATGTTTTGTCACTTGAGTTTAAAAAAAAAGTCAAATTTATCAAACTTGAAAAAATAAGATTAAATATCTTTATTGATGAAACTTAAAATGAAATTTCTATTTGCGTCAAATAGTTTTCTTATTGATATAACAACTACATTGACTACAAGCAATATCATTTAAGATCCGCAGCAAAACTAGCATCAATAATAATTAAATTTTATTAGATACTTTCAAGCAAAATTCAAATCTATAATATAATTATTTGTAATTACAGTAAAGCGTTGTTTATCCGAAAGAATTCCAGTTGGCAAATTTAAATTTTCACTAGTGCTGTGGCACTGCAATCTTTGGCTACTACAATATTTTTTTGTTGATGTGTGTGTTTTAGCTGGCAGCACTGGCACTTTTGTGTGGTGTTTTTTTGAGGACTGTGTGTCATGCTGAATCAAACATTTTTGATACCAGATTAACGTCTAAAGTATAATTTTTTTTTTGTTTTTATATTTTTCAATACATTTATTTTGTTTGTAAAAAATAAAGAAATAATGTTTAATGACACAATAGCCAAAATTATTATTTTAAAAAGTTTACATTAGGCTTAACATCGACGAAAATTCAATGTGAAGCGACACGAAACGGAAAAAATTTCAACATGGGATAGGTTAATATATTTTTTGTACATAATCGGTTATCCAAAAAATAAGTTATCCAAACAACCCCAGTTCCCAATTAATTCGGATAAATGACGCTCTACTGTAGATCAATTTTCTTCAGAAAAATATTGTAAAAAATTAAAACAGTTAATTTGAAGAAAATTCAAAGGAGTTTTAAATAGTATGTACATAAAATGTAAACATTTTGAAAGTATTCAATATAAACCAGCAAAATCTGCCAAATAAATTTATATAAATATGAATTGAAATAAAATTAATGGACATATATGAAAGTTATGTTATACTTAAACTAAAAAGTTTATAACACAATAGTTTTATAAAAGCGATAAAAAATAATAATACATCTAATCTTTCTTGATGCTGTTTTGTTTCGTGTTCTTGATATTTTAAGCGTCTTTTAAGTTCACTAAATCCTATCATAGGCACAGGAATCAATTTCTCTGGATCAGGATTATCAAGTTTTGCTTGTTGCCACAATAAAGGATCAATTCCTAAAATTTTATATTTAATAAGTCAGTTAGATTTACTTTTAATTGAAATATAACAAACAAGTTAATTTATAAGATAAACAAAACTAACTTACCCGCAACAGTATTATCTAAATATTGCTTTAACTGTTCTTTAGTAGGTGCTGCTTTTGAAATCAACCCAACAACATCCATAGAAGTTAGAGGTGCTTTACTTACAGGCTGCTCTAAAAATGCCATAACATCTGTAGATGGAATTCGACGTGACATACAACCATGTGGTGATCGTTCCACAAGATAGATAATAACTTCAGTTCTAATAAACATATATTTTAATTAATAAAAAAAATATTATAAATATAAAAATATAAGTTGTTTTGTAAAAATGACTAAAAATAATTTTTAATGGATTATTATATCTTCATATTCTTACTTTTCATCAGGTTGTGACTTTATACCTTCAACATGAACAGAAATTGTTGGCTTACTGCCAAATAATCTATGGAGACTATCAACCATTTGCTGTTGTTGATTACGAATGTCAGACTCCTTCTTATTAAAAATCAATCCAACCAAGCCATCTTCCACTTTCCATGGTGGAAGACAATTATATCCTATAGCCTATGTAAATATTTAAATTATTTTGTCAATTTGTTTTAAAGAATTATTTTTTGTTTTATTCCTATTATTTTTTACTGACCTTAAAACGACAGAATGGATTTTCTGGGGTGAATTCAACAGGTGCTGAATTGTTACTAAAATAGCCCTTACCAGTACCCCAAAAAGCTTGTAACTGATTCCATTTTGCTAGAATCACATCTCTTTCATCTCCATAAACACTAGGAAGACTAATGGCCATAGCAATATTTGTTATAGTGTTTACAGATGGATTAGGAACTGTGGTACCTAAAATAAAGAATAATTTACAAAAGCAGTCAATACATAAAACATAAAATTATATAAAACTTTTTGTTGGCATTATTTTTATGCACATAAACTATTAAAATGTTTATAATAAATATATTAATAAAAGAAAATTTTGAATATTCAAAATATTCCATAATCAGAAATTTGTAATTTTTTCCTCTCTTATTTAAAATTTACAGTTAATATTGAAAATATTAAAATAATTGATCTAGAGTTTTCCTACTGTTCATCATTCTTTGCCATTGAAAAATGAATTATGATATTACAGAAAATCTTTTTCACTATCTTTCTGTTAAATGTAAAAAAATAACACCCACTTGGAGATCCCAAAACACACACATGTATAAAAATACATAATTCTATGATTTTTACCATTTATTATTTTCATTGTTGTTTTATTCTTAACTCTTAAGAAATAACTATTTGGCAAAAAATACCTTTCAGGGATTCAAAAAGGCATGATAGCAGATAAATAGCAGATGCAAATATGAGTAATTTTTCAGTTAGAGATATCAAAGAGAAATTTTAAAAAATGGCATAGTCTTTTTAACATTACATCTTGCAAAAATAAGTTATGGTTTTTTATCATCAATATATATCTAAATATAGACTTTGCTCATTACTATATAGCTTATAATACTTTGTTCAACAAAAACTTTTCAAGATCTTTATATGATCAGTGATTAGTGTGTTTTGTTAATCATTAAGTTGGCTAATAACCAATAAATTTTCTTAAAAAGATACATAAATGCATTATTATTATTATTATTCTTTCAAATATTCAAGTATATTTAAAATAAGAAGTCTAAGTTAAAATTATGAACTTTGTTTTTTCCTCATACAGCAATATCTATTATACAAAATCAAATAAAAACAAAAATCATTTTCATGACATTTTCATACTATTTGAATGTATTTGGTTCATTTCATTAAACTGTACAATGTACAAATATATTTTATATTATTTAAAGTGATGATGATATCATTATTTTAAATTTTATTTGAACCAAACACCAATAAAATAAAAGTTTTGTGCATGACACTTTCTAAATTGCTTGTATCCTAATTATTCAAATTGAATTTGTTCAAAATCATTTGTATACATACTGAAGTTAGTGTTTTGTCTTTAAAAAATTACACTCAGAAATATTCTACTATGCTAATATTTACTGTATACTAGCTTATTTAGTTGCCATAAATGAAACTAACAATTGACTACGATCCAAATAAAATAAAAGACTATAATACAATAAATATTTTAACAATTCTAAAAAGTCTTTCATAGCACTTGAATGTAGTTTTGAATTGAAATCAAATTACCAAAATGAAGAACAAGAACAAAAATTGAAGAATAAGTTTTTTTGCTCCATTTTTTACTGAAGAATATTTTAGGAAAATAAGAAAAAAACCTTGTTGATCAATTGATCTTAGCATTAATTATTTTTATACAATAATATAATCTACAATATATATTAATAAAAATTGTATATGATATAATAATTCTTTCTAATTTAATGTTTGTATTCAGTATAAATGTTTTATTATTCAGTATATTGTTGTTTTTTATTTATAACAATGTTTTAAATAATAGATTAACTTGAAAGTTTTGATTTCTTAATTTAAAATATTGCTTAATGAGTTTTCAAGTTAATCCATACACTCAATAAAATTATAAGTTTCTTAAACTACCTCTAGAAGATACTGATAGATAAAATTTTAACTGAAATTTTGACTAACTTTCTTTTTTTACTTTAAATCTCAAGTAATTATAAACTTCTGTCCTCAATCAAAGGGTGTTGAAAATATTTTAAAAATTCATCTAATATGTTGCATGTGATGTTTTGTACATTCAAATTACCTTCCTCTTGGTTTCAATATGATTTTGAGGAACAAAAAATCTGTGGAAGATAAATCAATAGAATAATGAGATAAAAATATGAGTGAATATGTTCATACAATACCATTCAGTAGAAACTGATTCCCATTTTATGAAAGTTAAAATACTCTTTCTTTATTAGTATTATATATAGTTCATCATTCTCCAAAGATTTATTTGATAATCAGATGCAATCAATTTGTAAAATCTTTTAAGATTGCTGGAGTTCAAATTGTTGTGGTCATTATTTAGTCATAGCTAGTCTAAAATTTTGCAAATTCCTAAAAGAATTCAAAAAACACATATTTATCACATGTATTTGGTTTTTATCAATTCATAGGATTCATTTCACATTTTTATCCAATTTGCAACAAAATATATGGTTTCCTCTTTGTTCCATTATTACAAATAATATCAACAATTTACACAGTACGAAAATCTGTAATGAGATTAAGTAGGAATTACAAAGGAATTTGTTCAAATAAACAATTGGATTAATTAGCTGTGATAGCTACATCAAATCTTTTCCTACAGCCATTTAAATGCATGTAATCAACTTGTTCTTTATATCTTGTTTTTTATCAATTCAGTTTTAACTTACAAGGTCTGTCCCAAAAGTAAGTTTACTGATTTGTTTTATTTCAAGATATACAAGTTACATCAAACTACAAATGATCTCCCTCAAAGTATGACCCTTGCAAGGTCACACAATGGTTCCAAAGTTTTTTCCACTGATCATAGCAACACTTAAATCACTTTCCTTATGGGTGTTTAGTTCATTGATTCAACTTTTTTGATGTTTTCCTTTATACTGAAATGATGGCTTTCCAACTTTGATTTTATCCTAGGGAATAGGTAGAAGTCACATAGAACTAAGTCCAGACTGTAGGGAGGTTGTGCGGGTGTGGGGATTTTTCTTGGCCAAAAACTCAAATTGATAGTGCTGTGTGAGCAGGCACATTATTGTGGTGCAGCATCCACTCTTCTGCAATGTCCCTGTGGACTTGCTTGACCCATTTTCGAAGTCATTCCAAGACACCTTTTAGAAGGCTTGATTAACTGTCTGTCCTGAAGGTAAAAATTCTTTGTGCACAATTCCACGGCTATCATAAAAAATGATAAGAATCATCTTTACTCTGGATCTTTATGCCATCTAAACACCATGTTTCTCAATAATGTGACCTCTCCATAAGTTTTGGTTAAATCTGTAAATACCTCAGTTGCAGATTTCTTGAGTTTTACACAAAACTTGATAGCATAATGTTGTTTGAGATTTTTCTCCATTTCAAATGTAACGATGTGTTAAAACACTATCTTACAGAAACAGAGATTGTGCACATTTGACTTAACTAATCAACTTGAAACAGGTCTAGATATGCTGCTAAGATATCTAGCAACACAAAAATACCAATTAATAATGTGTTAAGCTGCACAGTCATTAAATAAAAAATTAGTAAACTTACTTTTGGGATAGACCATGTATACTAAATGTTATAATTTTTGTAACAATAAATATATAAATCTATAAAATAAATATTGAAAATTTTGGAAATAATACAGGGCATTTCACTTGAAAGTATCTGATTTTAATTCATTATAAAAAATAAATAGTTTAAGATATATAAAAGCAACAAGTGGCATCTGGTAAAAAAAACTCAAGTTTTATAGAGATTTTTTTGTTTCATAAGATGGAACAGAAGTTGAATTGTGATCATTATTGTCTAGTCATGGCTTTGCCACAAAAGAAAATGCATGCTGTAGTCTGGTATACCTGATAGCATGGCCACCAAGAGCTCCTGATCTGACCTCTTGGATCTTTCTGTGGGGTTACATGAAAGATATAGTTTATGCAACTTTGATCAGAGACCTTCAGTAGTGCATCATTGCAGCCATTGCCACTGTGAGACAGACATACTGCAGTGTAAATAGTAGAAAATGACCTACTGCTTTGATGTTGTCACTGACTGCTGATGATTATTGCAATGAAATTTGATGGGTTTTTCTTTTATGTAAAATCTTAGGTGAACATATATCTTTAATTGTTAATTTTTTTTACAGCCAAATCAAATTGGGTACTTTTGAGTGGAACACCATGTACTGTAAAAATCTTCAATATATTAGATTTTAATTATTTACCTAAATTTCCAAAAGTTGATCCTCCAGGACCAGTACCAAATGCTGATAACCCAGCTGTTGTACCAAGTGAACCAGTCTGACCTAAATGAATTTATAAAATCTTAAAATAGTAATAATTTACTATTTCATTTTTTCAGTATCAGCTTTTACTAAATAATTTAAACAATTTTATTACAGCATATCAGCAGTTTCCAACCTTTTTCAGTCTACATACCACTTACATTAAAAAAAAATTTTTTTTTAACATACCTCTAAACATCTATAAACTGAAAACAGTTACAGAATGTTGTCAAACAATTTTAAATAATTACTTTATAATAGATTTTTAATTATTAATTTTCAATTTATTTTAGTGTAGACACAAAATTAGTCAATAGAAATCAAAGAAAAGAAAGATTAATTTACATTAACTGAACTCAGATTTAGAAATGAATAAAATATTGTAAAGTCCATAAAAAAGTTAGTTAACAGCTCTTATGGACTCAAGTTTAGAAAATTGTGAATCCCTAGGTACAAACTTTTAAACTGAAAGAATTTGAAAAACTTTTGTCCTTTCTCACACCTCTGGGCATGAGAAAGGACAACAGAACAACGGAAGACAAAAATAGACTATACAATAAAAAAAAAGTCTTTTATTTTTGTAAATTTACAATTACTGTCCTGGCAATTTTATCAAATGAAAGAGTTTGATTTAAAATTACATTTAAAAGCTATCAGATTTTTTTGTGTATCTCTAGAAGTGCTTCACATATCCAAATTTGGAAAATGTTCCATTATACACTGTATATATTAATACCTTATTACCTAACCTTCAGTTTACATGGACTCAATTCAAATTGCATGATTTTGATTTAACAGTCAGAAAAATTTAATAAAATTTTATTTTGCACAATACAGTTTCAGTTTAACAGAGTATTTAAAATATTCTTCACTATTTATATTCAGCACTTCATTTTAAAATTAATTATTTTCATTGACCAAATTAATTGTTTAGGCCAATGCTAGCTATGGACAATGATATCACTGCCTTGCTACTTTCAACTTACATATTCAAAAAGAAGGAATTCTCCATTTTATACCACAACTTCACACCATATGCATTAAACTTAACTCAATGTCAAAAATTTGATTAAAAATTAACTAGAAATAAACAAGATTTAATAACAAATTTTATTAAGATAGGATTATCAATGTCTTTGATAAACTAATTTAAAAAAAAAAACTGGAAATGAAGTCAGTAACTTAAGAGATGCAAGGTTTCAACTAAAAAAAAATAATAAGTTGTTTCTTCATCAACAAGCAAAAAAGTTGCAGAATAAAATTTCATTTTTGTTAATTTTATAACAGTTAAAAAAAAATTTAAACCTTGGAACCTAATCCCCCATTCTCATACTGAATAGTTTTGATTTACAGTTTCAATTTTGCATAGAATCAATCTACCATATAAACTGAGGGTTAGGTTATATCATATAATAAGATCTTAAAATAAACATACAGTCGATCCCCCTATAAGATCATTGATTTTTCCGTTTTATCTGAATTACATGTTGTACGAGTCACTTATATTTTACAAATATGTGAGCCGTTCACAGCCCGGCACACGTATTTGTAAAATCTAAGTGACTCGTACAACATGTAATTCAGATAAAACGGAAAAATCAATGATCTTATAGGGGGATCGACTGTACTTTCACATTATATTTTTACAATAAAAATATATCTTTATATAATATTTACTTTGTTTCTTCTTATAAATAACAAACAAGTTATGAAGGTTGTGCAGAATTAAATATTAGATGCTATACAATTATATATATTATTATATTTACCAAAGTTAAATCCTGAGCCTAAAGATGGGGTTGTAGTAGAACTGCCAAGACCACCAAAGGAAAATCCACTTGAAGGAGCAACAGAAGTTGATCCCAATCCTCCAAAACTAAATCCTGTAGTGGTTACTGCCGTTCCCAAACCACTGAATGAAAAACTACTGGTACCAGTTCCAAAAGAAAAATTACCCGAAGTTGTTGCTCCAAATGAAAATCCAGGAGCTGGAGTAGTACTCGATCCCAGTGTTCCAAAAGAAAATCCTGAATAAATTCAGATATAATATAATTAATTAATATCTGAATTTATTCAAATATTAATTAATTATATTTATTAATATCTGATATAATTATATTTATTAACATCAGATATAATTATATTAATAATTATATCTGAATTTATTCAGGATTTTCTTTATTATTCTTTTTGTTATTTGTTTAATATATTTATAACAATATAATTATTATAAGTATATTAAACAAATAACAAAAATGAAAATATATGGTATATTAATATCAAGTGCCTTCAGGATTCATTTGAATCTTGAGAACATCCCATATTAATAATGTATAGATAGATCTAATTTTAATATTTTTTTGACTATCTTTTCTATTTCTATTAAAATTATTATAATTGTATTATTACTTTCAATATTAACAAAATTAAATTAAAATTTAGAATATTCTTTTGAATGTCAATTTTTTAAAAAATTATTTTTTCAAAAAATTGATGAAACATCATAGGTTAGAAATTTTTTGTAGAAATTCTAATTATTCAAAATATGATACTTTAATCATATGTAAATACATTAATGCTTTATCAAAAAAACACTGAAAAGGAAAGTTTCAAGCTGCCAACATTTAAGAAATCATCATAGTATTCTCCAAAAGTTAAAGATCAGAAATTTAAATATTTGCTTTATTTAAATACCTGGTGTACTCCCAAATGATGGTGCTGAAGTATTTGTTGTTCCAAAACTTGGAAATGTTGAACCAGTTGTTTTTATGTTACCAAATGTGGGAAATCCTGAAGTTCCTAAATAATATTTTAATAATTATAACAATTGTTTTAAATTAAAATAAAAACAAATAAAAAATAAACTTACATATAATATAAACTGTACCAAATATTCATACCAGAAAACAATGAATTAATTTTCTTGCATAAATATTATTTTGCAAATGATAATTCACATTAAGAAAATTTTAGTAGAAATTATCAAAAATATTCCTTTTATACACTAATCAATATTCTCATTTATAATTTAATACAAATTAATATAATGGAGTAAAACATTCCATTATATTAATTTGTATTAAATTAATATAATGGAGTAAAACAATTCTCATTTATAATTTAATACAAATTAATATAATGGAGTAAAACATTCCATTACAAGTTACATTCTTGAAAATTGAAATGTAGATTAAAATTATTAACTTCCACATATAGGAAGTATAGTACTGTACGAGTACATACAAGCATGTTAGAGTGATATATTAAGATACATATTAACTTACATTCAGAAATATCCATAGTGTAAAAAGGAAAAAAAAACCCCTATGTCAGTTCAAAGTGGGCCTGCTAAGCTGTAGATCAGGGGGGGTGTCCAACCTTTTTGTTTCTCTGGGCCACATTGGAAGGAGTCATGGAGTTCTAGGCCACAAGTATATTGTGACCCAATTTTTAAATATACAAGTAGTCTATATTTAAGGATTTACATGTCTAGATTATAGTAATAAGTATTAAAACTTTATCACAAAAAAGGATATTTTAAAAAATTACTTCTACAGACGCATTAATTTCTACTTAGAAATAGATAATTTTATTTATTATAAAGGAGTCAAATAAAAATTTATTTGGTCTTTAATTAATAAAACTTAATATTTAATAAAAATTAATTAATAATAATTAATAAAATAAAGTGCATTTTTATTCAACTAATATATTTATAAATAATATGTAGCCCAAAATATAGCCAATGCGCCAAATGATATTTTTTTACACCAAACTAAAAAAAGGGTACCTAAATTTGGCGCAAAGTAGACAAATCTTGCAACGCTGAAAGGAATATTAAATAAAGCTAGAGTTGGGATTCAAAGGATTATAGACCCAAATTCGAGGAAAGGAGAGAAAGGTCAAAAAATAAAGAAGTGAGAAAAGTTAAACAGACCTTCTGTTATGCAAATATTGATTCTTAATTTTCCAACCTTTCTCACTTCTTTTTATTTTTTGGCCTTTCTCTCCTTTCTCCAAATTTTGGGCTATAATCCTTTGAGTCACAACTCCAGCTTTATTTAGTATTCCTTCCTCATTCATACATTTCAAATATTTGAAAATATTTCCTTTCTATTAAAAAATAAAACATGTATAAAGGTTTACGGCTTTGTGAAACTTCTTTTTTGAGGTTTATACCGTTGAAATAAATAAATAAATAATTTAAATTTGTCGGTTTTGTTTACATGTTTATTGGGCCACATTGGAACTTGCATTGGGCCGCATGCAGCCTGTGGGCTGCGGGTTGGACACCCCCGCTGTAAATAGTATATCAATCTATTTAAAATTAATTCCTACTTCATTCCTAAGTGCCCTGTATATTTCAATAGCCTCCAAATATTTAAGGCATGATGTATCAGAAACCCTGTATAACAGTCATGCATCTTGTAAATTGACTTGAATATCTTTACTTACTGCATCGGCTGCTAGGGCTGTGGAGAAAAGTTTCTTCCTGATAGTGTATTCATGTTCTTTCATTCTTGTTGCAAGACCCTTCACTTTTGCACTTATAAATAGTAACATCTATACCTTTCTTTAGATGCTTGTCTATATGGTGATGGATAAGCAATGATACCATTGCTCATCCATTGTCAAATTTGGCAATTAGTGATAGGCAAAGTAGTTATTTGTAGATAACAGTAACAAGTTATTATTTAAAATAATTGGAAAAAATAACAGCTTCAACAGTGGTATGATGAATTCAAAATCATAGATGGTTTCATGCAATCATTGGTGATTGATCAATGGTTGCCTGGAAATAAGACAGCCTTTTTTTAAATCATGACCATTATGGGTTCAGTCAGGCCCACATTAGAGGCAGCTGGGTGGTGAGGGATGAGCCCAAACACATCTAGGATAGATTCTCCATTAAAAATACTGTTTCCAACCAGGAATGAACTTTGGTTTCCAAGCTGGCCATGTGTAAGCCTAACAGATTCTCTATAATTCATTGTTCTGGTTGTTCTCTAGTTGTTAATTATACAATAATGAACAAAACATGACATACTTTGTACTATTATTTTTAAATAACATCTCTTATTATTTTTTTGCAAAATAACAGGTTATTAAATAACAACACATCACTACTAGCAATATTTCAAGCTAATGGTAAATTTGGCAATGATTTTTTTCAATCTGGAAAATTTTCTTTACTATTACAAATTTATTCAAGGTGTGTTCAAATTTTTTCCTAAAAACAGGGCTTGAATTAAGTCTTGGCAAACGAAACAATTACAACTGCCCAGGACCTGGATCTGAAAGGTTCTCATATATTGAATTATAAACTTTTATTTCTTTATGTGTACTAAGAAGGATTCCCCCCCCACTTGCTTCACTTGCACACTCTCATCACTCACTTGTTCAAAAATTCATTGATTCCCAGTTCTGTTGTTTCTATTTTTTTTCTTTTCTTTTTTGAGATAGCTAAATGTGTTGTGATGATTTTAAGCTAAGTAAAATCCATCTTAACAAACAAGCATTTATATACATATATAAATGCTTTGTTTGTTCATAAGTGATATATATATATATCTCACTAACCTTATGAAGCTTTGCAAAAAGTTTTAATGTACCATGAACATTTTCAGTCCATTTTAGGACTTTCAGGTGGAATTTTATTAAAGGAAACTTTTTTCAGTGTGTTTCTGTTCATGGTAAGTTAAAACTTTTGCAAAGCTTCTTAAGGTTAGTGAGATATATATAATTAAGCTAAGTATAGTGGGTGATTGGTTAATGAACAGATCGGATAACGAACACTCCACTGAACAAACGTAAAAAGAAGCGATGGAAAATAACGAATACCAATTAAATTTCCCTTGTCTTCAGATAACAATTCGAAACCTTTCAGAGCAAGGGAGATGTCAACATCAACACAATACCAATTGGATAGTGTTTCCCTGAACTTTGAAACTCTCCACTGTAATTCCAGCTTTTTGTTTACTTTTCTGACAAATAATGTTTTTATAGTCTTCGCCAGACTGTCAGGCACTCCGTAAGTTTTGTGTCGGTTTTTATTTTCTAAAGGTGAGAGTTCAACTGTCCTATCGGGTATTCATTAACATTTTAACACCAAAATTTCGAATTACCTTTGGGCCTCATATTTACATAATTGTTTCATGCACTAGCTGATTTCTGTTCTCTGAATTTTAGGGAGAGTGCTTTTCTGAACTTTTTATTTCAAACAGAAATTAATAATATTATGGAGCATAAAAAGAGTGGAGTGTTAAGAACCATGCTCACCACAGAAACCAAGCAAGAGATAATGGCCAAAGTATAGAGTGGGCAGATGTCTGATATTGCTAAGGCAGTATGGCTTGAACAGATCTACAGTAGGCACAATCTTAGCTAAGAAAGATATAATCAAGAAGACTCAAAGAGCTAAAGGAGTAACAAAAAATCACATCTGAGAAACAAAGATGTTCCAGCCATGAAAAATGGAGATTGCTTTTAATTTGGGTAAAAGAAAGGAAAATGAAAAAAGATGTAACTATTATGACTATCATTCAAGAGAAAGCTAGAGAAATTTTTGAAGAACTGAAGAAAAACTCCACATTCATCACATTCAGGAGATAGAATTCAAAGCTACTATTGGATGGTTTTCAAAGTTTAGAAGGAGAACTGGCATTAAACATGTGGTAATTCACAATGAGTCTGCTAGTGCAGATAAAGAAGAAGCTGAGAAGTTCTGTCTCAAATTTAAAGAATTCATTAAAAAAGAAGGATTTTGTCCACAACAAATTTTCAATTGTGATGAAACTGGTTTATTTTGGAAGTGCATGACAAACCATACCTACATTACAAAAGAAGAGAAAAATATTCCTGGGCATAAACCCATGAAAACCAATTGATGTTACTTTTCGGAGCTAATGTTAGCGGTGATGTGAAGCTTATCCTGCTTCTTGTCTATCACTCTGAGAACCCTAGAGCATTAAAAAAAAATTCCATAATTAAAGAAAAACTGCCAGTGATATGGAGATCAAATAAAAAGGCATGGGTCCAATGTTCCCTCTAATTTTTTTTTGTCAATGAGCAGAACATATACTTCTCTGAGCAAAAAAAATTTTGCTGAGCAGATTCTGAGCAAAAAAATTTTTCTGAGCATATATATATAAAATCTTATTTTTTTCTAAAAAAATTAAAATAATTAATTATAAAGTAGAGATTAAAATTCATTTTAAAACATACTTTTATACGAAATATTATCTTTTGTCAATGATTTAATGTATTTAATCGAAATATACGCAGCAATAATCATGTTGCAGACAGAGTGAGAAATAAGTAAACAACAATTCAAATAGGTGTGCATGCTCGCCTGCGCGGCACATAAATTCTCGTGTGCGGCAACAATTTGAACAGTGCGCGACCGCGCAGCTTAGAGGGAACATTGCATGGGTCACGCAGGCTCTTTTCAAAGAATAGCTGTTTGAAGTTTGGGCTCTAAGTATCAAGGATTACCTCCAGACCAATGAATTGCCATTAAAAGCACTGTTGCTATTGGACAATGCACCAGGACACCCAAAAGACTTTTAAAATAATTTGCTGGAAGATTTTCCCTGGCTGACAGTTCAATTTCTACCTCCGAATACCACTTCGTTGATTCAACCAATGGATCAAGAGATTATTGCAGGTTTTAAGACATTGTACATTCAAGCACTGTTTTGTTGGTGTTTTGAAGCATGCCAGTTCTCCTCAATGATGATATTAATTAAAAACGTTTTGGAAAGAAAAATTTGATATTCTTGAAGCTATATGACTTATTCAAAAGACATGATCAGAAGTCACTCAATGACAATTGAATTCTGCTTGGCGAAAGCTGTATCCCTCCTGCATTCAGGGAGAGAGAGATGATGTCCTTGAAATTATGGATGAAATTGTGACAATTGCTAGAGATTGGGAATTGAAAGTGAATAAAGATGACATTGAAGAGCTTATAATGGAATCTGAAACTGATCTGACAACACAAGAACTCCAAGAATACTTAAATGAAGAACACCAAGAAACTCAGCAAGATGTGTTTTCTTCTGAAAAAGAGGTAGATGAAAAAGGATCAATGCCAACATCTGCTATTAAAGATCTTTTAAAGAAGTGGGAAGATATCAGAATGGTCTTAGAATGGCATCCAAACCAAGTTGAGGTTAATAGGCTTAGGGATCTCTACAACGACAATGCTAATTACTTCTGAAAAATCCTGAAGAAGAGAGAAAAGCAATTGACATTGGACAGATTCTTGAACCCCTACAAACAGAAAAAACATGACTAATAAAAATGCAAGACTGTGTATATATGTATTTTTATTATTACATATAAATAAACATAGAAAGTATATATTTTTTTTATTTTTTGGAGTCTTCAGAATGAATTAATCAAATTCCCATAAAAACCTATGGTAAATCGATAGTCAGTTAATGAACAATTTGAATAATGAACAAAGTCTTGCAAAGAATTATGTTTGTTAACTGATCACCCACTGTATTTTATATATATAAAATACATCTAAATGGTTAATGAACAAAGTGAATATGCTCTATACTAGAGCTTTCATTTATTACCAGGACCTGCAGAGTATGGACAGAAATAAGTATTGAATCAGCTGAAAAATTATCAATATTGGATTGTGTCAGAATAATTCAGTATCATATTATCTATATATATAAAAATGAATGTATGTGTGTGTGTCTGTCTGTCCTTCATGCATTACCACACCGTTTATCCGATTGCCATGAAACTTTGGGAAGTTGTTTAATATACTCCGGCGAAGGTTTGTGGCATAGTACGATTGCCATGAAACTTTGGAAAGTTTTTTAATACATTCCTGCGAAGTACATTTATCCTACGATAGATGGCGCGCGTTTACATGAGCATTCGCGCACAGNAATAATTAAAATTATAAAGTATTAAAATATATATATATATATAAATGGGGAATATCGCACTTCTGACAATCGCTGTGAGTGTGTGGGCTAAATTTGGAGAATCTGTGCTTCTCGCATGGAAAACTGTATGTGGCCAACTCACATGTCGGAAAACCATCCGATTTATTTGTGTACGCACCAGACGGAAAAACAAAAAATATCATGTATCCACAAACACTCCAATAAATAAATAGAATTGAAACGACACTTTGAAATATTTTTCCGATGAAAATTAATAATAATTTAATAATAATAAGTTTCAATAAAAATAATAAAATGTAAATTGAATTTTATCATAACGAGTGCTTGAATTTTGTTTCTTCTGAGATCGCAGCAATGCGCGACGGGTAAGCTAGTCTCTAATATTTATGTAAAATGATATAGTTTATTTGAATCTTTACTTTGATCATTTCAATATTTTTTTCTGAAATTATACTATCATCTGGTTCAGTGTTTTCATTTTTAGTTTTCTAATTTATTTCTAAAATACAAATTTAAATATTTGGCTTTCCATGTTATCTAATTGAAGTAAATTTGTTATTTTTATGCTAAGTATTTTGAAAAATTCCTTTGATTGAAAATCCATCCAGTTTAAAACTGCATACAAACATCAATTCATGATGTTCATGTCTCAACATCTTACTCCAATATAGAGACTTCTTTCTGCAAACATGCCATGACTGATCACCGATGTCATATTTCATAGAAGATGGAGGGATATTGTTTCAAAAAAGAAACCTCAGTCAGAAAAACAACAAATAATAAAAGTTCCATAATAAAGTTTTTCAATAAATAAGTTAACTCCTAAGAAAAAAAATCTGCAGATAAATTTAATTTCTCCAAAATAAATCTCTTGCTTTTTAATTTTCTTAAATACAGTAACTCTGATTTCATTTTAAAAACATTGAAATAATGATTACCATGTACAGCTGAAAATGAGTAAATAAAATTTAAGTTTTATTTCATTACTGACTTTTTCTTACCATAAGCTTGTATTACCTAGAATTTTTGTGTTTTCTGTCCCACTGTCACTTCATTTAAGATAAATAACACTCTACTATATTATATTTTATGTCTAATATATTCTATGTTGTAACTTATTTCTTCAACTCTAAGACCCCTTATTTTTTACTATTTTTGCTTGTCTAAAATACAGATGCATGTTAGAATCAAAAAAATATAGTAATTACTGATAAAAAAAATTTAGTGCTAAAATAAAAAATTTTAATGAAAATCATGTTTTTATTGGAAGAGAGGAAATAGATAATTAAAAAACCTAGCTAGAATCTTCCCTTTATTCAAATAAAATATGGAAATTTGTAGATTTTACAACAAAAGAAATTAATGAGTAAAAATATGATGATTTATAATTGAAAAAAAATTAATTAAATTAGCATAATTTTCCTAATTAAATCAAAGCTCATTCTAATTTTGAATCTTACATAAATAATCTAAAAATTAGTTAAGCATATATTTAATCTGTTATATATATAACTTCAGTACTAGTTTTATATAAACACTAAATGTGAATTATATAATCATTCTATTTTATTACTATTTAATAGTAATAAATTTTGAATGGTATTATTTATAGTGTATTAATAGATTATACTTAAAATTTAAACTAATCATATATTTAGTATATGTTACAACTTTTATCATTTTGAATATCTTTATTCCACAAAATTCATTTATTTAAAAGTTAAACACATTTTCATTAATCTTTCTCCAAAAACATTTTATTTTCATAGCAGTTTAAACAATTTCATATATATTATGAACAATAAACTNAATTAAAGAAAAAATAATTACTTACTTTTTAATCTGAAATATAAATTATTATTTGCAAATAAAACTTTATCTCTAATATTTTGATGGGATTTATGTTTCATTTATTTCATCATTTAACTTCCTTCTCTGTTTTCCTCATTTCTTGGAATAGAATTAACTACGAAATGTAGTAAATTTAATATAATAATTAGTCATATAATAAAATTTATTATATGACTAAGTTACATCTAGAGATTAAATAAAATAAATAAGTAGTAAACTAAATACTGTAAATACGAATGATTTTTAATATAAATGTCATATTTAAAAATTTTTAAATATGACATTTATATTAAAAATCATTCGTATTTACAGTATTTAGTTTACTACTTATTTATTTTATTTAATCTCTAGATGTAACTTAGTCATATAATAAATTTTATTATATGACTAATTATTATATTAAATTTACTACATTTCGTAGTTAATTCTATTCCAAGAAATGAGGAAAACAGAGAAGGAAGTTAAATGATGAAATAAATGAAACATAAATCCCATCAAAATATTAGAGATAAAGTTTTATTTGCAAATAATAATTTATATTTCAGATTAAAAAGTAAGTAATTATTTTTTCTTTAATTTATCTTTCTTCAATAACTTTAAATTAAACTATAAACTTAAGTTATAAATAATAAACTTTATATAATTTAGATAATCTAATATAAATTAGTTATTTAAATACTTATTATTAAATGATTAGGAAGTTTATTCTGACAAAATAAATAGCAAAATAAGTTATAAAGGATAATTATTCTTACTGAATTAAATATGAAAGAAATGTATGTATTGACAAATTCAAGTTACTCACCAAGGAGACAGTAGAATCAAATTACTTTCATCAGTGTGAACAGTTTGATAATGGTAAGTGATTACAATATCATAGAAAACATTTAATTTCTGTGGAACATCAATACAATTTAAACTAACTTTTAGTACTTGGTAAGGACATCCTCTTGCATATATACATGCAGTGATATAATTTGACAGAGGCAAGCAGACACCGTAGGTTATTCCTTTGACAGATTTGCAATAGCTGCTCAATATTTCCTCACACACAGATAGTCAAAGCTGGCATCTCATCTGGTCCCACAAATACTTGACAGGTAGCAAATCTGTAGATTAGACAAGTCAAGAAAGTATGGCAACCTGGAGACATTTTTTTAAAAAACCCTACCTGCATGTGGCTGAGCATTATCTTGCTGAAAAATGGTTATTATACCCTCATGAAAAATATTATATACGATGCAAAATTTCATAAACATACTGCTATGCCATCAATATCCCTCATACTGTACTACTACAACCATCAAATCAGATGGCTCCCCATAGAGTAATCTAACAGTAGGGACAGTGTGCTGCTCAACAATAAAGGAGGGATTGAAGCATTCACAAGTGATCATGCATTCCCAAACAGAATTGGTATTTGCTAAAGACAACAGACTGTCACTCCATAACATTTCATGCAAGTTCATGCTTTTCAATCATAGCACTATAAACAAAACCAACAATGTAGGGATGCTTATAGCAAGACATGCCATAGTCACCATCATACAAATTTCTTTTACTAGTCACCTGCCAATAATATAGGAAGAGACAAGATTCTGTCTCTAAATTGTAGACAAAACCAGTTATAGCTGTTCATGCTTGTTTCATAATCAATTGTTCCCAGTGGTCTGTCTGAAATGTCCAGTCTGCCTGTTGTGTATATGTGCCCTCATGTATCCACTATCCCCAACTTCTCTTCACAGTCAGATCAAGATGAGCCAGAGATAGCCATTTTCCAAACTGCCCAGATGGTGAGCAATTTGGAAAATGGCCATTTCTACCCTCAGCCCAAAGATGTCTTTGAAAACTTTTGTCAGTTGCACAACTGACAAAAGTTTTCAAAGGTATCTTTGGGCTATAATAATGTCTTTGACTACATTGTATAGGCTTGACTGGCATTTGAAGACTTCTCAACAACAGACATACTGAAAATTCTGAACACACAGTAAGCCTTGCAAGCCTTTCTATAGAATAGTGGTATAATGATTTTAAGAAAAATTGATGACATACCTAACATGCAACCAAACCATAACTATAATCATTTACATATCTATCTAAGAAAACTGTATGCAGAATTTCGAAATAATTGAACAATTCTATCTGAGTGTGTAACCTTTTATTGTTAATGACTATATTTAAAATGTGTGCTTCATTAATCATTATTCTGTGTTACTTTTGAAATTTTCTGTTTAAAGTTTGGTCTGTAAGAAAATGCTCAATAAAATAAAATTTTAAGCTTAAATCATTATTTTACTTAATTAATTAAAGAATATACAAATTGAAATAAAAGTTGATTATGAAAGTTAACATATATACTTTCATTACGTATAAAACTAATTTATTTCTTATATCAAAATAAACATATTAATTTTTGATTTAAATTCTTTTTCCAGATAAAATTCAAAGCAACAATTAACAAATGAATTTATTATGGATGATACTGACTCTGGTTAATTTGTATGTAACTTTCATTAATTGCAACTGTCCAGTTAACTGTGTTTGTCCATTTAATGATCTGATCAAATCAGTAACTTGTACTCATTCAATTCCAAAGAAATTACCATTCAATACAACTGAGCTTCTTGTAACACGAGGAAGAAAATTAATACTTCAAAGTGAAGATACCAGAAAATTAGGCCAATTAGAAAAATTTCAACTAATACATTTATTTATAGAAAATATTACTGATGGAACTTTTCAAGTAAATAATTTTTTACATCTGTCAACACTACGTCTAAGTTACAATAATATACGGCAAATAACTTCAAAAACATTTGAAGGATTGGAAAATTTAAAAGAACTTTATTTAGACAATAATAATATGAGATTTATTACAATAGATGCATTTATTACTTTAAGAAGTTTAAAAATCCTTCATTTACAAAGAAATTATTTAGAAGAAATTCCTAAACCACTTCCGAATAAGCTAGAAACATTAGAATTAAATGATAACAATATTGAATCAATTACATTGTTAAATGAAAATTTATCATTTCTTAAAGAACTAAATTTGTGTGGAAATAAATATAAAAGCATTTTAAATAAAGATATTGATAAATTGTACAATCTCCAAACAGTTTGCCTAGGTGATGAAGTTAGCAATGTATATCCTCAAGTTTTTGCTTTGATGCCTCAACTGAAAGCATTAAAAATAACTGGCAAGAAAAATCCAACACCTCAAACATTCCAAGGATTTCCATTTTTGACACAGTTAGAAACATTATCCATTAACTATTTACCAATAACAATATTTGATGTGAATTTTGGAGCATGGAAAAATTTGAAATATTTTTATTTTAATAATATCAAGACTTTAGTTTATATCAATAAAAATGTGTTTGAATCTTTTGCTAAAAATATTGAACTTGCTGATTTATCTGGAAGTACAATGTTTGTTAATAGTTTATTCTCTAAAGATCTTCTAAAGTATTTAATAAATGTCAAAACATTAAACTTAGCAAACACAGGTATTACAACCATACCTGATCTTAAAATGAAATGGTTACCAAATCTTCAACAGCTAGATATTAGCAATAATCCATTAATGTGTGATTGTAATGTTCAATGGCTAGCAGATGCAAAGAAACAATATAATTTGGAAATTGATTATTATAGTGAAACAAAGTGTGCCAAACCAAATAGCCTTTCTGGCAAAATATTTTTTGATAAGGAGGTGCAACAGACAATATGTGTGGTAGATGATAAAAAAAATGAAACTAATGAAGAAACATATATATCGGATAAACTAAAAACAGAAAAATCACATCAAGAAACAAAAATAAATGTTTTAGTTTCTTTTGTTATACTTTTAGCTATTTTAGTAATTGTACTAATAGTTATAGTAATTATATTATTAATTAAATATAAGCATCCAAATAATCATTTCCTCTCTGAGAGAAAATAAAATTGTAAATTAATTTTATAAATTTAGTAAAAGGCTGCTTATTATGACTTAACTAATTTATCATTACTTTTTTCATTATAATATAACCAAATATTTAAAATATTGAGAATGTTGATAAAGTTACAAATTTTATTTTGAAATATAGCTTAATGAGCAGAAAAGGCATTCAAAATGTATGATAAAAACAATTTTTCCTATGAATATTTATGCTAGCATTTAAAAAATTTATGTATAACAGTATATATATAATTTTTAAATACGAATACTCAAATTTACATTATTATTATTCCATTCATATATATAATATACAATTAATTATTATTTAATTATATTAAAAATTACACAAGTCATGTTTTATTGGATTACATGTTTAAAAACATTTAAATTCAAACACTTTTGAATTCTTCATTCATCTTCAAAGATATAAACACTTCAAAAATTAAAATAATACTATAGGATTCTAAAGTTTAAAGAATTTTTTAAAATTTATCTTGCAACTAAATAAAATATATTTGAAGTTTTCACTTTAAAAAGTTTCTTATCAATAATATTGTAAAGTCAAAAAACTTTTCTAAAATCTTTAAACTGCCAAACTCAAAAAACATTAATTGTTTTGTCATTTAACTGCAATATTAGATGGTGAATGCATTCAAATTTTCATTATTCTGTTGAATAATAAGACTTTAAAAACAGTATTTAAATTTTTGGAATTTTGAAATTTATTCCATTATTTTAATGTTTGAAGTATTTATATTTCTGAAAATAAATGAACTTAAAAGAATTTAAATCTGAATGTTTTAGAATGTAATAATTCAATAAAACATTTCTGTGATATCTGAATTTCAATTTGGAGAAATGTAGAGCTAAAAGTTTCCAGATTAACATAATTTTATTCTATTTCTTTTTAAAAAATACTGTCATTGAACTTACTTTTACTTATAATTTTGCACTTTTGTTTGCAAGTATCCATTTCATTTTATGAACATAAATTGATTTTAATTTTTTAGTCATAAAATTTGAAAGATGCAACAACAAAGATTTAACATTTACAAAACAAACAGTTGTGGACTTTACTAATACTGAAGACATTACTTCCACACAGTTCTTAACAAGTAGGCTACAAAAAGTGCATATATATATATATATATTAGGCATACAGTTTGTATGATGCATAGGATACATACAACTGTATTTATACAATGAATTCATATTTTTTATGTATAATCTTCACTGATATTGTTATCACATTACTGTAATTTACTNAGTCATGTTTTATTGGATTACATGTTTAAAAACATTTAAATTCAAACACTTTTGAATTCTTCATTCATCTTCAAAGATATAAACACTTCAAAAATTAAAATAATACTATAGGATTCTAAAGTTTAAAGAATTTTTTAAAATTTATCTTGCAACTAAATAAAATATATTTGAAGTTTTCACTTTAAAAAGTTTCTTATCAATAATATTGTAAAGTCAAAAAACTTTTCTAAAATCTTTAAACTGCCAAACTCAAAAAACATTAATTGTTTTGTCATTTAACTGCAATATTAGATGGTGAATGCATTCAAATTTTCATTATTCTGTTGAATAATAAGACTTTAAAAACAGTATTTAAATTTTTGGAATTTTGAAATTTATTCCATTATTTTAATGTTTGAAGTATTTATATTTCTGAAAATAAATGAACTTAAAAGAATTTAAATCTGAATGTTTTAGAATGTAATAATTCAATAAAACATTTCTGTGATATCTGAATTTCAATTTGGAGAAATGTAGAGCTAAAAGTTTCCAGATTAACATAATTTTATTCTATTTCTTTTTAAAAAATACTGTCATTGAACTTACTTTTACTTATAATTTTGCACTTTTGTTTGCAAGTATCCATTTCATTTTATGAACATAAATTGATTTTAATTTTTTAGTCATAAAATTTGAAAGATGCAACAACAAAGATTTAACATTTACAAAACAAACAGTTGTGGACTTTACTAATACTGAAGACATTACTTCCACACAGTTCTTAACAAGTAGGCTACAAAAAGTGCATATATATATATATATATTAGGCATACAGTTTGTATGATGCATAGGATACATACAACTGTATTTATACAATGAATTCATATTTTTTATGTATAATCTTCACTGATATTGTTATCACATTACTGTAATTTACTCAGTATTAAATAAATGATTTATAATACATGTATATTATTTTTCTTTCACTTGAGATTTATATTCACAAATATTTATATTCTGATTGACATTAATGCTAGTCAATATTGTATAAAATAAAAGAAAAAGTTAAATAAAACACTGTCATAAACTTGGTGAAGGAATGAAGAATCTTCTGTATTATTCCGATAATAACTTTTTGCTAAATTGTTAAAGCCTGGCTTATCATCTAGACTTTAAATTTGTATTTTAAATTATATCACAAATAATACTAAATAGTTATTATTTAATTTCATATAATATTTTTAATAAAATATTGTAAATGCACTTGTATACATCAGCAGCACTAAACAACACAAATCTGTTTTATATGCAGAGAATGAAAAAGTGCATATTATCTTAAAATTATGAAAACCATAATTATGCAGCATATATAATTACTAAAAATAAAACTTTAAATAAAATTAAATTGCTAGCTATTTAAAAATGAATACATGCTTTTGGAGAATAGCTATTAAGCAAATCACAGCATGTTAAAAAAATGTGTTTAAAATATTAATTTTTTCTTATCTTATAAAGTCAACATCAATGATGCACAAGAAACAAGTTATCAACACACTTCAAATTTTCTCTCTTTTTTTTTTGGTTTTTTTTTATTATTTTCCAGAAAATATCAAATTATAAAAACTATTACACATTATACTGTACCAATGAAAACTTTTACAAAGCAATTGAAAAACTTAAAACTTTTAAATATTAGCACATGCAGTATCACAGTAAGATATATCATGTAATACATTTAGACGATGGTTTACAAAATCACCAAATCAGAGGATTAAGTAGAAATATAATTTTTTCAAAAGGTTGAAGAAAAATGCAACATTTTTGATAATGCATTAGATTTAGATACGATTACTTGAATAAAGGTCACAAAGAACACTATAACTTTCCTTAAATGGTGTTTAAAATCATTTCATGTTTATATCAGTGTGTTTTTTGAATACTCATGCAAAATAAAGAGCAATAAAAATGAGTTGTTAAATGCATGTACAGTGGTACAGTACCTCATACTTCAAACAACTAAATTTGAATGCTTCAGAGTTCAAACACCAAATTTGACAAAAATTCACTTTAGAGTTTGAACAATACATGTAACCCCCTATAACATGGGAGTTATTTTCCAAAAAATTGCCGTGTTATACAAAATAAAGAACTAGTGCGAAAAGGGGGGTTATGTTCCAAAAATTAAAAAACATGCTGTTAAATCCTTATTTAAATCAGATTTATTATTCATTTTTTTCATAGGTAAAATACTTATTTATTATTTAAGTAAATATTTTACCAGAGGATTATTCATCTTATATGATGATCCAGCATGAGCATCATCAACTGGTAACAGTTTTTGGGTGCATTCGTTAATAGTGGTCGCTCTGCAATGGGAGTGTGCTGCTGTTTGTAGGCATTTAGGAACAACGGTGAAAGAAAGATGGCGGCGCCCGCACTATCAATAGTATAGTGATGGAGGAATCTATAATTCTAAAATGAGCTTTCAGAGGCAAAGAAGGGTCCCAATTGTAAAATTTAACCATTAAACGGATTACTTGTTGAAAGAGCATTGAAAGTAGCCACGAAAGCAATTAGAATGCTCATGTGGAGTAACGTGGAGGTATAAAAGAACCCACCTTTTATTACATTTCATGTTATACAGGAATGTTCCCAATTCTCAAACCGTGTTAGAATGAATCCGTGCTATAGAAGTGCCGTGTTATACGGGGGTTACCTGTACTTCAAAGTTCAAACTGCATAGTGAAAAATGCACTCAAAGTGTAAAATAAGATTCTGAACAAAAGCTAAAATCTCAAATTAGCAATATTATGATAAATTTCACAACTGTTATAATTAAATCACACATCTATGTTAAGTAGGGACAATTGTTATCAATATGAAAAAACTTTGTCTACCTCAACATCACCTTTACTTATTAATTAATGATAGCATCTGAGAAGTGTGTGGAAGCAACAAAATCTAACAAGTAAGAGGATGGCTGTAATATAGTAATATTCAGATAAAAAAAAAAAAAGGAACTTATTGTGAAGCATGAAAGCAGTACACATAGGGTGGATCTGGCAGCCGTGTTTCAGATGTTGAAGTTAACTGTATGCAACCAGTAAATGCAATTTTTATTTTATTATACTTTATTTACATATTTTATTTATTGATTTTGTGTTTAAATTTATTATTAAGACCTTTAACTGTGTTATTTTTATCTTAAATTATGTATATTTGGTGCTGTTAATGGAAATGGATTAATTCACTTTCCTTTATTTTTAATGGAACTTGCTTTGATTTCAAACAGCTTCCTGGAATGAATAAAATTAGAAGTTCAAGGCACACTGTACTTATTTTAACCTATGATACAGAGTAGCAACATCATGTTAAACATCTGCACATAAAATATTGAAAAATATACTGGGAATTATTTTCAAATGTAATTGTGTTTTCAAAAAATACTAATATTTTCTAAAATTACATTTGAATTTTAACAAAAGTAAAACAGAAACAATAGAACAAACAAAAATAGGCTGATTTTTATAATTATTTTACCCCAACTGATTCTACTGTAGTTTCTTCAATAGTATTTACACAGATTACTGTTTCTTCTATTCATCACAAAATGAAACAACAGTCTTCTATTTTCAAATCCTTTTTTTTTATAAAATTATTTAATAAATATTAAATTATTAATAGTAGCAAAAAATAGCCAATTAATTACAAAGATTGTTTGGTGTATTATGCAATATAATCCCTGAATCATGAAGGAAAGAGTTAGCTTACACCATGAAGAAAATGGCATACCACAAAACTGATATTTATAATTCTACTCAAGTATATAAATTGTAGAGAGGGTGTTTACACATTTTTAGAACATTTTCTTGACATATTAATGTTTTAACCTGTTGCCATATATATTTTGTGTATTATTCTATTTGTTTATTTTTTTATTTTTGTTCTGAAAATGTGTAAAAACCCTCCGTATAAACTTTGTATCTGTAATTACGTAGGCTACTGTATTTATATTTTCTCAACATACAGTACATTTCTCTCAATTAAACTATTTAATCGCCTCCAAAATAATAAAAATCACTATTTTACTTCATTATTACTGAAGAAATGACACTCAAAACAAAAGTTAAATGCAAAATTTAGAAAGTACTATCTTTGTTCTCATTGACAAACTACAAGTAAACAAGATGCAAGTTGTCATGGAGATAAATCTTATTCAATAATCAAAATATTCTTATCTGTAGATGATAATTAGAATATATGTATGTATAATGTATAAACTTGGATATACAGTATATACAAAACTAATACAAAAACTATTAAATTTGCCTTGTTCAACACTTCAAGAAACCATGAAAATGTTTATAGAAATGTTTCCTCTTATTTACTAGTTTATAATTAAAATTTTTTTTTAAATTGATCTTAAATTTAAATTCAAACAATATCAATTATTATACCAGACTGCGTCGTTCCGAAACCGAATCCTGTTTGAGTGGAAGAAAATCCATCATATCTTCTAGCCATATTATTATACTTAAAGTAGTCTTTAATTTCAAAATATACATTTCATTCCGATACTAAATGCATTTTATCAACTTAATTTTCATTCATAATCATTAATATCAACAAATCCTAACAGTTTAAAACGTGCGGCCTATTCTTCTCGAAAGTTGCCAAATTTCTCGGTAGAAGGCGCCGCTTTTACCCATAAAATATAAAAGTTTTATCATAATTTTTTTAAGCTTTCATCAATTTGAAAGACGATTTAAAAATTATTTAAATAAAATTTAAAAGAAAATAGTATTCGTGAAATAATTATTAACTTTATATATTAATTGCTCTGTGTATGGGTACATTGAAATACGTATAGTAGCGTCGACTACATACAGTATACAGTTTAATAGTTGGCCGATGGCCGAGCGGTCAAGTGGCAGCCTACCGCTCTGGGAGATCCGGGATCGAATCCGGACGGGTCAAGAAATCCGCAGGAATTTTTCGGGGTGGTCTGTTCGGATATGTCGGGCCCCGTCCCTCACCACCGAGTCGCCCCATTGTGGGCCTGGTCAAACTTATAATGGGCTTGCTTAAAGAGGCCCTCTTAGTGCCCACACGGCGAAAAGAGTATTTAAAAAAAAAACAGTTTAATAGTGGGCATTAAGTGGAACTTTATAACCATATGTTCCGCCAGGCTCTGAATGGAGCAGCCGGGTGGTAAGAGACAGGACCCGACAAATCCGGGACAGATCGCCCATGAAAAATGCCTGGGGTGGTTGCTTGGATTCCTGGGTTTCCCGTAGCGGTAGCTAGAGAGAAACTGACTCAGTCACTCTAGAAAATTTCTTTCTTTCTGTCGTTGATTGGTTGATATGGAATGTTCAGCACGTATAGGCTCTATACTCCGAAAGAGCGAGGTTATGAACGCTAGGCGTCCGATGAGTCGGCCTTTTATAGATGGAATGGACACACGCGTGCGGGAAAAATAATATCTTCCGGGAGATCTTTTAAGGGAAACTGGCCCCTATTCAGATTACAGACGTGGAGAAAACCCGGAAAACTCCACGTGGCCAGCCCGTCCGAGCGAGGCGCGAACCTACGAATGAACTCCCCGTGTTCAAGGTACGAAGACCACTTAGCCACTGGTGGGTTTTTTTTACCGAAAGAGACTTCGACTCGAAGAATCTTCCGGGAATTCAGGGACGAAGATTGCTTGACTCTAGAAAATTTTGAACCACCCCAAACATATAAACAGAATTTCGTCATTTGAAACAGGGGGTTCCAAATGACGAAATTCTGTTTACATGTTTATCTAAAAATATAAATAAAAAATCGTTAACATATAAATTTTGGATATTTTTGTGCTGTTTTGTACGTACTGTATATTATTTAACAGGTTACTAATTATAATTGATACAAAGCGTCTACATCCCTCATTAATAAAGTTAATTCTGATATGTCCAAGATCTATATCATTTTAAATAGGCCCGCAAACCTATCATTTAATCATTCTCCTGAGATTGCACTTATTCGCTTATATCTCCTTAGTATACCAGGCAATTTATTTCGATAGAATTTTAATTTATAAACTTTAACAGCCGATTGCAGAGACAACGTTTACAGATCGGGTAGACCGCTGTTCAGAAAAATTTCATTGCAGAGATGGCGTTTCTCGCCTGCCACAATATAGACCGCGATTAGAAACAAGTTATTTGACCTATTTTCTAGACTCACTCGACAGCAGGTTTAGAGAGCTTTTCAATTTGAGTGGTAGCTTTGTTCGTGGAAAAGTTTAGATAAAAACAGATATAGTTTCTTTGATAAATGTTGTGAACGGTACGAATTGACAAAATTATTCATTAATTAATTGCTTGGTGCAAAAACAACAAAATTAAATACTGTACTTTAAATTTGTTTTAAATGTTCCAATTTCGATATTCAAATGGGTGAAGACTTAAAACTTCAATTAATTTAATTTAATTGTAAATAAATGCAGATGCATTTACAGTAGAGCATCGATTATCCGACTCAATTGGGGACTGGGGTTGGTCGGATAATTGAAAAGTCGGATAACCGAAAAGTATGAAAAAATTTATTATTAGTGTAGTATATTATTATATCCCATGTAATTAGTATATCGCTATTAACCTACTTCGCGTTGAATTTTCCTCCATGTTAAGCCTATAAAATTTTTTTAAAAATAATTGTCGCTATTGCATCGTTAAAAATTATTTCTTTATTTCGCACAAAATAAATACAGTACTGTAGTGTACATTGAAAAATATTTTAAAATATACAGCCTGCTAGTATTCACCCTACTATAAACCCTTCGCCTCCTGTAAGTTTTATGAGAATGTCCCGGGAAATCCAACACCAGCTGTTCTCAAGGTCATCCAGCAACACAATAACTCATCAGTGTCAAATTTCGCAGAAAGGCGAGACAATGGAAAATAAAGTTTGAAGCTTTTTCTTCAAAAATAACGCATTTCTTTCGTTTTTTTCAGTTTTAAGTATTTTTTATGTTTAATTATAAGGTAATTAAAAACTGATCGGAGAGGAAGCGGTTAATTAATAAGAACATTTATTAGCTTGCGCACACCCGACTTGGATCTTTACACACAAGACATCTGCTATCGTGAACAATTGACGAAATAAAAATGTACATTTATCAGAGAATAGACAAAGACTCAGTTTGTAAACAATTTACCTTTTGTATATACAACTGACACTCGATCCACAGCGGTCTTTCAATAACCGGACATAAAAAATGAACAGATGACGCTTAACTTAAGCGCGGTTTACAAAACGAATATGATTAATCTTAACCACTCATAATTAAAAAATTAAGCCTCGTTTAAATACTGGCCTCCCTTTCATGGTCGAGCCAGTGTAGCCAGCTAAAACACGCAAAAATAATATTAAAGTAGCCAAGACATGGGCAAATATTGTAGCGCCACATCACTAGCGGACATTTGATTTTGCCGATTAGAACGCGGTCGGTTAACCGAGGTGACGGTTAATCGGGGTCGGATAATCGATGCTCTACTGCAGTGGTTCCCAACCTTTTTTCATTAGCGTACCCCGTGACATGTCATATCTCTAGATTGTACCCCATGACATGTCATATCTCTAGATTGTACCCCTCATTTAAGAAATTTAGTGAGTAAGCGTTATTGTTAATTTTACATATTGTAACTTTAAATTAAAGAAAAAAAACCTAAAAGAAAAAATGTATAATAAAGTTGTGATTGTTGCAAGGAACATTTTTTATCTAATAATTTTTTAATACTATTAGTTTGTGATACATAATATATTATTTTTTCTGCCATAATAACTAACTATTTCCTGTACCCCTAAACAACCTATCGCGTACCCCTAGGGGTACGCGTACCACAGGTTGGGAATCGCTGCTCTACTGTACTTACAATTCGAGTATCGTGTCGGTTATAAAACATTAATGCATTTTGGAGTCATTGTACTTTTTTTTAAACTCTTTCCGCCCTGTGGGCACTAAGAGGGCCTCGTTTTTTGCAAGCCCATTATGAGTTCGGCCAGGCCCACAATGGGAATGCTGGGTGGTGAGGGACGGGGCCCGACATATCCGAAAAATTCCTGGGGATTTTTCGACCCGTTCGGATTCGAACCCGGGTCCCCCAGAGCAGTAGGCTGCCATCCGGCCGCAAAGATAAACGTGTAATAACATAAATGATGTGTGAATTGATGATTTTTGAAGTCAAGAATAATTTAATAAACATGTTCTGTTTTTTGATGCTGTATTACAATCGAAACAAAGCTTAGATTTAAATTTTCAGATTTTTTCCGATTAATCGGGTGGCAGGATGGTGAGGGACGGGGCCTGTCATATCCTAACGGACCAGCCCCGAAAAATACCTGGGGATTATTTGACCGGCCCAAACTCGATCCCAAGTCCTCCAGAGCGGTAGGGTACAGCCTTGGCCGCACGGCCATCTGGCCAATGCCGAGAGGTCAGAGCTATGAAATAGAGGATGAAATAGCTATGTTTAGGTAATGTTTTAACGAATAATTTATGGTTAATTAAAGAATTTTCTGATCCCCTGTTACTACTTGTGATTTTTACGTTTCTGTGAGTGGTTTACCTTGGTTTTCATGGTTTATCTTGTAATTAGGTAAAAGCAAATTAATGCGATAACCCCAAAAAATGCAGTACAGCTTATGACCGAGTGATCGCGGGCACTAAGCAAGATCCTAGAATATTCTAGGACCTTGGGCACTAAGGGCTAGGACCAGCTGCCTAATTTGGGCAGCGACAAAGAAGAGAGTGGGATCAAACATGGTCCATCCACCCATCCAAAACCATCGAATATCGATGTTTTTAAACAATCGTAAACAAGATCAATCGACGTATGAAACCATCGATGATAATCGTGCCATCGCGCAGCTCTACATAACAACTTTCTAAAGTAAATGAATGGACGATCAGATGACCGAAACAGTAAAAGCATTGATATTTGAGGAAGCTGATTTCAGGTCAGGATGGAAATCTCAAATATGTTCATGGATGATTTGACTCTGACAGGTCCCTTACCAGCTGGCAGACCTTTACGAGCCTAACAACCCGTGGTGAGCATGGAAAAAAAAACAAACCATTGGTGTCTACAGGATTAGATAAACTGAATGATATATCATTAGAAAGAAAGTATAACAATATAACATATTGCCGTTAAAATTCTATGTTAAAAAATTTAATATTTTATATGTATTTAATCGATAGAAAATTGGCAAGTGTGTATGACGTGAGATGTCGCTGCAATCTCATTTATTAACTTCATATGATTGAGTTTAGTCGTGTCGAGTGGGTCTGTTTATAAGTTTGATGAAAACATGGAAGTTAAAACTGGAAACGAACTATTGGATTCGAAAATCCAAGAATGGTTAAATTGGGATAAAGTAAGTAATTAATTAAACCAGTTATCCTACTCTCAGCTTTTGCGACAATTACATAATCTTATGTAATCAACTAATGTATCAATGTTTATTAACGTTTACATTGCCTGTTCATGAATAATATAGATATTGAAGAGTAATTTGCTAATTAAGAATGATTATGTATGGTTTAATGGATTAGATGATTATTATTTAATGTAAATGTCCTAACATTTGTATTTTCTAATTTGGAGCAATGTCAAAGTAATTATGTTGAAATATAAATTTATATTATAGATTTGTATTAGTGGGTGTTGCAACCTTGAAATATGTATAGTACAAATTGTTCAAGAATAGATGTGCATTATTATATTTTTTTGATAAGATACATTTGTTGTCAATGTCGTGATATCAATTTATCAGTTTTAATTGATTGTGTAAGCAGGATTTGACAGCTTAGAAGATACTAATTAATTTTTTTAATATTTTAGATTACTCCTTCAAAACAGTTTTCTCCCTCATATTATAAAGTTATTTATATAAATAATTAAATATACAGTCGACCCCCCTATAATTACGGTCCCTATAATTACGATTCCTATAAAACTACGAAAAAATATACGTATTTTGGAAATGTAGAGTCGGATTAGTGTAGAATCGATTAATTTTATGGAAGAAAACCTTTCAATCAGCCATAGTCCGTAAACTTGACACGTGTCGGGCTGTGATTGGAACGACTTGTAAGAAATCGGATTCCTAATAAATTGGAACGTATCTATATCTTATAGGGGGTTCGACTGTAATGTGCATTGGTTTATAGTGCTGCAAAAATCTGTTTTTTTTTTATCTTAAATAAAAAACAGTAACATTACATATGACAGACACCACAGGAATGAATGAGTTCAGTAATCTTTTAGCATTGTGCCTGCTTGACATCCAGTTTGCACAGGTGCCAACTTCAGTTTACAGTAGTATGTAATCTCCCATTTATCGAAAGGTCAAAACCTTTTATGAAAGTTGAAATTTTAGTGCATAAATTTCTGATTATGAATGATCAAATTCCTGAACCCCTGAGATCCATGAACATCAAGAGTATAGTGTAATTATTTTAGGACTTGCCTTCACTAGGACTTGCTATCGATAAAAGTGGAGTTTCGGATCTGAAATCAGATCAAAAAGTTAGCATTTTCGGATTTATTCTCGGAACAAAAAATAATAATAAAAATAACTGAAGAAAACTGGACAATTTTGTTTTATCTGTTTATTAATTGATGCAGTATACTATATTATAAACTGTTTGAATATGACAATGCACATACAAGAAATCTATTAATATTTTCTTCTGTCAGACTGTGTCAATGGCCAGTGATAATGTTTTTATACAATGAAAAACTTCTCTTGGCCTTGAACGTAGTCACAGGATAGTAGTTCAGCAAATGTACATTGGAAAGTCCTACATCCTCAGGGATCTCCAACTAGACAGCTTTTAACTTGGCAAAGCACAGAAAAACCACTATTCTTATTCAATAGCACTTCCAGCTTTGTGCAAAGTTGATTCTACATAAACCAGGAAAATTTTTTATAGAATTCTCTACCGTTTAAAACATTTTTAGAGGTTTTTCAAGTGACAACCCTCTTGCTTCTAATGCTTCAATGTTATCTGGAAAATTTAACAAATGGGCACAGATGTAAACTAGAGATGTGATTAAATGTGGATTCCAAAGCTTCTTTAACATCCACAATGAAAGAACTTTCTGATTCATCAAGTTCATTGATAAAATTTTGAAAGTCACGTAAATGGTCCACATAGACTGCAGCTTTTATCCAAGTGCCTCATCTCATGTCTATAGGAAAGGATGGCAAAGGATTATCTGGCAAATGCTCACAATGCATAGCAGTTCTCATTGGTGTCTTTGGCAAGCCATAGTTTGAAAATTAGTTTCTTGCTGGAACAAATGATGAGTTTTACATCTTTAAAATGTAAACGAACGTCTGGCCAGAAGGTGTAAAGAGTGATTCAGGCAGGTTACATGAATAAGATTAAATAAAAAGTTCTCATCATGCTTACAGACAGCACAGCCTTCCGTAAGCATGGCATAACTTTAATTATACAACAGCATTAAACCTTCCTATCTCCTATCTTCCTATTGCCTGTGCATTCATCTTCTCCAGAAATTTACATAAAAGATGATAAATTTTAGCACAGTCTTTTTCATCAAGTTTTTGTACTACCATTAAAGGAACATATCTGCATGCATCTATAGTTTCATCTACAGCAAACCATGTAGCATTCTCACTAATTTCTTTGCAGATTTCTTCAAGCAATTCCTGAAGAACACGTGGAAGATAATTTTTCCTCAGTGTTGATTCATCAGGAAGATTCTGCATTGTGTATTTTTCTAAGTACTTCCTGGGCAAAGGGATACATCAGTTTATGTAATTCTATATTGTATCCTATAAAGGTTTTTGCTGTATCTAAGAAAAATATTTCTTTGATCCTGAGTTTCCATTTTTGTGAGCAACATCTGGGATGTTCGATCCTGTCCATATGCTGCTTGCACGTGTCTTGCAGAACGCACATGATTCTTAAAATGTGATTTCTTTATGCACACAAATGCATTTTGAGATACTTTGCAGAACACTTTTGAGTCATCCACTATGAAGTCTCTCTCAGCTAACTTTGCTTCTCTCACCCACTTCAGTAGAAGTTGAGACACAGAACTTTTATGCTTACCCATTAAATTTCCTAGTCTATAGCCAAATATAAAATCTTGAGGCTGCACACACTTCTGCACTTCACACTGTCACCAATAATTTATTTTAAAAAATTGCAAGAAAATCCAATAAATCAAACATTTTTGCTGATTTTGGTTCAAAAAATGTAAAAAAGTTCATTTTTGTCAGTTAGAAGCGAAATGTGTTATTTTCAGAACAATCCTCGGATTCTTGAATAAATCTGGAAAATCCGGGGACTACTGGTAACCGTCTGATAACATTAAGTGCTATACTGGTTTCATTTGAATAATAGCTGTGCTAATTTTAATAATTTTTCTCTGTAGATGCTATTTGAAGGCAGTTATTATTTTCTTTACACGTATCATATTTATTTGTGTATAGGATGATCTCACATATGGGATGAGGCGTGACTTTAAAAATCAAAATAAAGAAAATTAGATTTATTAATACAATTCTAATTTTATTTCATTTAATCATAAATAAAATATCAAATGCACATAAATGCACACATCGTCCTGCAAAAATTACTGGCATTTTAAACTTTAAGGAAAAATCTTGTAAAATCGACAACATAATTTGTTCATGTAAAGCTGGACAATTGGTAACCTCTTTTGCCAATTTTTAACAGTCGAATCCACACTTATGAGTATCTCTGAATTCTGATTTCTGAATAATCATCTGTTTTCATATGGGAATGGATTAAAACTTATATCGGGCTCCCACGTGATTTTCGAATTTCAATTCATCAAATTCGAAATTCAATTCAAAAGCTTTGCCTTTCCTATTGCTATTCATCTTTACTCCTGACAATATACAAGAACTATTCAAACAATCCAGATAAAATGGTTTTATTTTTAAACACCAGAGGGTGAGTACAGATAAATAATGCAAATACACAATTCACAAAAATTATTGCAAAAACGCAAAGAATCTTTTGCGTGCATGTATAGGACGATGTAGGTTTTTAAAGCAGTGAAAAATTATTCAATAATATAAACCTTGTCTTATGTGTGAGTAAATATGGTACATGTTTGATGTTCATTATTGATGAAGTATTTAAATATTTATTTACAAAGCTTGATTTTTAAAACAAATTATACTTGAAACGTATATATGTAAGTAACACTTGCTGTAAAGAAATATCAGTAATAAGAAAATAATTAAAAATACACTTACTGTTTAGTGTACTGTACATTCAACATATCTTATTTTCTATTAAAGTTTGCTTATTAAATAGATAAGTGTGGTATCTGTCTATGGTAAGTAAGTTAACAGTATTTATTATTTTTAGATTGTTTTCCTAAGTTCTCAGTAATCCTCAAATATACTCAAAAATCTACTATATATGCAAGTGGCTGCTATTTGAATAAAACCGGTAATTAATAAGATTATAATTGGTGTAAATTCCGGATTTTATGTGATCATCCATCATCTCTTGTTTTTGTTAATTGATATTAAATGAATATAAATAATAGGAAACCCTGATTATCATTATTAACAAATTTAATAAAACAATACTAAAACATTTTAAGTTTTACACTAGTACTTTCAAAAGTTTTCACATGTGTTATCCTCGAGCAAAGAATTTGAAAATTGAATGGCTTATTACAGATTGAAATAGATTACAAATCAGTTTGAATAAATAGAAAATGTGCTTGGTATGTGCTTGAAATGGCAAACCAATATGATTGCACGTTCCACAAAAGTAAATCAAATATTAATTTTGTTTAAAATAAATTTTACAAATTCTTGGAATCAAGTAGTAGTTGTGCATGCACGTGGACATGTGCAATAAATGGATTGAACAGAGCATAACACTTAGGTAACAAAAGAAGTCATTGCGCATGTGTGTGGACAGACAAAAGTCCTAACATAAGCACTTCACCACTATATAGTGGAGCATGCTAAAAAAATGAACGTTACAGAATATGTAATCTTATTAAATATAGAACAAGTACATAACATAAACATTAAGTTATACATAATTTTAAATAAAATTGAAATTAAATTAAAATATAAAATAATATAACCAGTATCTGGGCAAAAAATAGCCGAAATTGAAATAGAAACATATGAATAATGAAAGTGAATGTGAAAGTGCTGAAGGAAGAGAGCTAGAGCTGAGCCAAAGAAGTGATTATTTAATTCAAAATAACAGCAGAACATGACAAAAGAAACTTATATATCAATTAAATAGCTTATCAAGGGATATCCAATGTTTTGGGAGTTCTAATGTAGGTTACATGGCTTGCTGCTTATCATGTTAACCACTATCCAATGTGCCAGTGGTCATAGTAGTTAGGGCTGTTCAGAGCCATATGACCACCAGCGGTCAGAGCCAACTTTATAGATGTGCATGAGAGGCCACCACTAGGATGTAAAACGTCTTACGAGGCGTGTCCGGAAAGTAAATACTGTTTTGTTCTACTGCCATTGCAGTGGTAGTATCGCAGTTCAGCGCCTGCACACATCTGGTTGATTGTCAGTCCAGTGACGCCATTACAGCCGGATTGTGTTGTTTTTCCATGTGTTAGTGAGCGTTCAAAATGTTTAAGACTATTGCCGATCATGCCAACTGTGAAGTGCATTCTGTAATATGGTTTTTGAATGCAAAGAATGTTAAGCCAGTTGAAATTCATTGTCAACTTGTAGAGATTTATGGTGAAAATGTAATGAGTGATGGAATGGTTAGAAAGTGGGTTCAACAATTCAATGCTGAACGCACTGATGTTCATGATGAAGCATGGAGTGGCTGGCCTTCTGTTGTCAATGATGGTTTGGTTGCAAAAGAGAATGAAAAAATTCCTGAAAACAGATGGTTCACAATAAGATTGCTTTGTGACGAGTTTCCACAAATTTCAAATACTGTTTTGCATGAGATTGTTGCAACAACCGATGTTCAGCAGTGGCTGTCTTCACTGGCGGCATCTTTCTTTGAAGAGGGTGTAGACAAGTTGGTTTCCCAATATGACAAATGTCTGAACAATGGTGGTAACTATGTAGAAAAATAGTTTCAGACATGCTCTTTCATGTAAAAATAAATTTTGTTTTGAAAAAATATTTTTTATGCGAGTTTTTCCAAAACGGTACTTACTTTCCGGACATGCCTCATATAAAGCCAGGATAATTTAACCACGAGTGAAACTGCATTGGTTATAGTGATGTCAGGCGGTCAGATGGCTCTGTACGGCCCTAATTAATATAACCACTGGCGCGTTGGATAGTGGTTAACATGTTATGATACATAAAGCCAGTGCCCTAACTAGGCAGGTGCAACAGGTGCACCCACACAGGGTCCACTTGGAACGGGGCCAAAAATGTATGCATTTGTTTCGTTTTTCTCCCAAACCTAATTAATTAAGGGGCCTAAATGCAAATTCTTAGTAATCAATAGTGTAAGGTTGCTGACTTTAGGGGGCAATACGTTAATTACGCGTCAGGAAAACCTAGGGTCAAACCGTATGTGGGTGGTGGCGGTAGGAGACAAAGATGACAAGTGTCTTACACGAAAACTGTTTATTTTGACATAAGGTTAACTTGCATAACAGTAATAACACGGAAAATTCGATCTAGATCTGTGTTTCTCAACGGGAGCGATATCGCCCTCATGTGGGCGTTTTTCCATGTTGAGGGGTTGATTAGTAACAATTTATATTTTGGGGGAGAAAAACAATTTTCTGGGCGATATAGTAAAACATTATAATAAGAATAATTAGATATTTTATTCGTTATATCGTACAATAATTAAACAAATAACATTATACTAGTCACTAGTCTATTCAATGCAGTATGAATTTGGCGTTAGCCTTGGCCCTCGACATCGGAATTTTGAAGTGAAGGGGGCAATACTATGTAACGGTTTTATTGAAGGGGGCGATACTACGTTGAAGGGGGCGATACTACGTTGAAGGGGGCGACGATTCGTTAGAGGTCGAGAAACACTGATCTAGATCTTTCCGCTGGGGAGCTCCCGATGTCGGTAGATGGGTGAAGGCTGGGGTGGCGTATCCTGGATCCTTGATAGATGAGTGTCCGTTGTACAGGAGGTGACTCTGACAGGCGATGCTGCGGATGAACGGAGATCTTGGCCCACTGGTGGAAATACTGGTCCAGAGGAGAACTGCGGAGAATCAGCTCGGAGAGAAGCGGCTGAGAATCTCTGCTTTGTCCTTGAGATTCGGGGGTTTTATAAGATTTTCCTCGAATCTCACCCTTTTGATTGGTCTTGTTTGCCCTCTCCCTTACCCTGATTGGTCATTCTTTTGTTTCTAGGTGAAACTTGAGACCAATCCGGGTTGGGAAAAGGTCGGAGAGGTGATGACGGGGCTTTTAATGTTCGTGCTTGTATTTTTCTCCATTATGGCTCTTCTCTCGGACATCTTTGAACTTAAACGGTTCACCAGATGTTCTTATGGCCATTTATTCCCTACCGCGTTTGGACTTAACAGATGTCCCTTTTGTTCTTAGACCCCCTTTTTCTCGATTGCTTCGACCCGACACTTGTTTGCGAGCATCTTGACAAAACTCTCTCTCTCTCTGTCGACATTCCCCCCTGTTGTTTATCAACAGGGGGGAATGTCGACAGAGAGAGAGAGACATTCCCCCCTGTTGTTTATCAACAGGGGGGAATGTCGCGTTTGTTTTACAATTCGAAAAAGTTTTCGTTCCATCTGGGTTCTGTCATTAACACACCCTCTTGACCCGATTTTATCTTCGAAACTCTCTGACGTAAAAGTTTTGTAATTAGTCGAAATTTCGACATGCTTTTACGACCCTCACAATAGGATGAAATTCTTGCATGGCACAGGAATGGCTAGTTATGGCATTGCATAAAGCTTTTCTCATGGAGCAATTTCTGGTTGGAACATTGATAAAGGCTTTGCATGCTGCCCAAATGGACCTTAATCTAAGGCTACCATTAGACTTCAGTCCATTTGCAGATAAGGCTACTCTAGACAAGTCAGTTGTATGTTTAGCTCACTTTAAATTTTACTGATGTTCTTTGATGCATCAAGTTAATGTCCTTGATGTGACTTCAATATAATGGATGTTAGTACTCTCAGAAATGGCTGAGTGGAATCATGTAATGTCCAACTTTAGTAGAATGTAAGGATTCCTATTATTTGTTTATATATAAATGAGGATGTTTATTTGTTTGCTATACATTCCTAGGCTGAGTTTTGTAGCCAATTGCTATGAAACTCAGTAGTTACGTTCACATACTTCTAACTTAGATATATTGGACATTCCATCTGAAATATTGATTGGATTTCTATAAATCAATTAATTTCTATCTACATTAATTTGCTGTATTTACACATAGTGCCATCTATTGGCAAAAAATTTAAGTAAAAAGTACATTAACCTAAATACAATCCTTACAAAAAAGGATATTTAAAATACAGTGTGTGTGTGTGTATATATGAATATAATATTAAAAATATATATATATATTTTAAATATTATATTCACTTAATTGCTGCGGCAATGATATAGAGCAAAATAGACACACTATATCATTACCAAAGAATGGTGTTTTGATATTTTCCATTTATTTTGACCATTCAATCCTATTCATAGCTTTGCAAATATCACCTTTAGTCCCTTTCATGTTTCATCTTTATTATGCAATGGTGCTTGATTTTTTACAACTTATTTCATGGTCTTGTTTGGGTTTTCATAATGGAAGAAACACTTAAATTACAAATTTTGTTATTCTCTGCAACTTTATAATTGATATTGATGTTCTGTTTCCATTAAGGACAGAGATAGCTTGTCTTCATACCCTAAAGGAGAGGAGTAATGATTGCACCATTTAGTATATGATACACAGTAAAAATTTGCAAAAGGCAATAATAATTGTAGTACTATATTTGTCTTAAACTAATTAATTAAGGAAGGACTTTGATCATCACTCTGTAAAAGTTACTAATAATAAATATAATTTCAAATTTATATATAATTAAATGTTTTATTATAATAATTTATATTAACTAGATATAAAAATTTTATGGTTTTCTTTTCTAGAATGAAAAGACCTGTGATATAGTCAAACAGCTGTTAAAGGATAAAAATGTATCATCATTAGAAAAGTTATTCTCAACAAGATTAACATTTGGAACTGCTGGTAAAATATTTGTTTTAAGTGTATTTTTATAATAATGTGCTAATTAATTTGTTATTTTTGATCATAACTTATGATTAATTGTATTATTAAAAATATATAATAATTTTCTAGATAAAGCAGTTTCTGCAAAGTTTGGTTTGAATAAAATTGAAAAATATATTAATTTCTATTTAGATTATTCCTATCTTTAAAATTTTGTTTTCTTTAGAAATAAAGGCCAGTTCATACTTTATGAGAATGGAAAATAGAATAGAAAATCAAGAAATAACTCAAGTTTCTACAAATTCGTGAAAAACTATTTGCATAT
The DNA here is from genome assembly GCF_000671375.1 of Centruroides sculpturatus. Lineage (NCBI taxonomy): Eukaryota > Metazoa > Arthropoda > Arachnida > Scorpiones > Buthidae > Centruroides > Centruroides sculpturatus. The sequence goes on from NW_019392612.1 coordinate 250,917, forward strand.
CTATTAACTGAGTCTAAAAAGGCTGACAAAGTCTATCTTTCTGGTAGAAGGTATTGACAAATGTCACAAGATCATCTGCTTTGAATATTGAACATTTTCTTTGTAATCTGAACTACAGTAGAGCATCGATTATCCGAATACTGATCAACCGAAACATCGGTTAACCGAAAGCATTCCAGTCGGCAAATTCAAATTTCTGCTAGTGCTGTAGCATTCTCCCCTCCCTGTCAAACTAAACTATAGGCCTACTTTAATGTACTGTACTACTTTATGTAAGATGTGTGATACAAAATATATACAGTACAGTTTTGTGTTTAATATATTTTTTCGTAAATGATCAGTTATCCAAAAAATCAGTTATCTGAACAACCCCAGTCCTGAATTGTTTTGGATAATCGATGCACTACTGTATTTGGAAAATTTGAATTTGTTTGTTCTTTGGATGAATTTGAAAACTTTTAATTTTCTTTTAGGAACTACAGTAGAGCGTTGTTTATCTGAATCAATTGTGGACTGGGGTTGTTCGGATAACTTATTTTTTGGATAACCAATTATGTATGAAAAAATATATTAATTTATCCCGTGTTGAAATTTTTCTCCGTTGCGTGTCGCTTCGTGTTGAATTTTTGTCGATATTAAGCCTAACAAAGACTATTGTATCGTTAAAAATTATTTTTTTATTTTGTACAAACAAAATAAATATATTGACAAATATAAAAACAATAAAAAATTATACTTCAGAAGTTAATTTAGTATCAAAAACGTAAAATATTTGAGTAACCGAAGACATAGCCAAAGATTACAGTGTCACAGCACTGGCGAAAATTTAAATTTGTCGACTGGAATTCCTTCGGATAACCGACCTTCGGATAAACGACGCTCTACTGTATTTATACTTGTATATACTTTCTGAAGATAGTCAGTCTGGAAATACTCAAAAATATGAGATATAGTTTCTTCAACAAAGTAGAATTTTCATTAGAGGAGAAATTGATATTAACTTGGTTTAGTGTACAATACTTGCCACATTGATCATGACCTACTTCTGTTCTACTTTTACCATAAAATCAGATGAGAAGAAAATTCTGTTTTTCTTTGTTTTAATTCTTTGTTGTTAATCAATGAAATAATTATATAAAAATGTCAATTAACATTTTATTATCTAAAAGATTAAAATTTTGAATAAATATTAATTTTAAAATGTATGTGAAAATACTAAAAATCTACTTTGGACTCTCTCCTGTGTATATTTGAGCATCTTGACAAAACTCTCTCTCTCTCTGTCGACATTCCCCCCTGTTGTTTATCAACAGGGGGGAATGTCGCGTTTGTTTTACAATTCGAAAAAGTTTTCGTTCCATCTGGGTTCTGTCATTAACACACCCTCTTGACCCGATTTTATCTTCGAAACTCTCTGACGTAAAAGTTTTGTAATTAGTCGAAATTTCGACATGCTTTTACGACCCTCACAATAGGATGAAATTCTTGCATGGCACAGGAATGGCTAGTTATGGCATTGCATAAAGCTTTTCTCATGGAGCAATTTCTGGTTGGAACATTGATAAAGGCTTTGCATGCTGCCCAAATGGACCTTAATCTAAGGCTACCATTAGACTTCAGTCCATTTGCAGATAAGGCTACTCTAGACAAGTCAGTTGTATGTTTAGCTCACTTTAAATTTTACTGATGTTCTTTGATGCATCAAGTTAATGTCCTTGATGTGACTTCAATATAATGGATGTTAGTACTCTCAGAAATGGCTGAGTGGAATCATGTAATGTCCAACTTTAGTAGAATGTAAGGATTCCTATTATTTGTTTATATATAAATGAGGATGTTTATTTGTTTGCTATACATTCCTAGGCTGAGTTTTGTAGCCAATTGCTATGAAACTCAGTAGTTACGTTCACATACTTCTAACTTAGATATATTGGACATTCCATCTGAAATATTGATTGGATTTCTATAAATCAATTAATTTCTATCTACATTAATTTGCTGTATTTACACATAGTGCCATCTATTGGCAAAAAATTTAAGTAAAAAGTACATTAACCTAAATACAATCCTTACAAAAAAGGATATTTAAAATACAGTGTGTGTGTGTGTATATATGAATATAATATTAAAAATATATATATATATTTTAAATATTATATTCACTTAATTGCTGCGGCAATGATATAGAGCAAAATAGACACACTATATCATTACCAAAGAATGGTGTTTTGATATTTTCCATTTATTTTGACCATTCAATCCTATTCATAGCTTTGCAAATATCACCTTTAGTCCCTTTCATGTTTCATCTTTATTATGCAATGGTGCTTGATTTTTTACAACTTATTTCATGGTCTTGTTTGGGTTTTCATAATGGAAGAAACACTTAANATAAATTATTTAAAATATGAATCCATGCTTTGCAAGTATTTTGCAGTATTATTTGGATTTACATGTTCTGTATAGTTAGTTATAGCAAATGAATTTTAATCTGAAAATTTTTTTTGTTTAGATATATTGGAACAATGGAGTACAGGTGAGTTATTTATTTATATGAAATTTTAATTGAAATTATTTTTAATTTAGAATTATTATTACCATTATTAGTCTATGGTTTTTATATAATTTTAGGATTCAATCATTATTTTGCTTTATAGATGAAAATTCAAAAAAGATTTATTAAATTTATACAAAAATTTATTTCTTTCGTCTACACTTTTCAAAATTAGATTTTCTGTATAAATTTTATTGACATTTGACTACATTAATCATTACTACAAGGTCTGTTCAAAAAGTATCGGACCTTTGGTCGGCAAAAATACATTTATTGATTTTGAGGTACAAAACTCTAATCCCCTTCAAAGTAGTCTCCTTGGTAATGTATACACTTCTCCCAGCGTTCCTGCCATTGCTGGAAACACTGCTAGAACGCATCTTTTGGAATGGCCATCAGCCGGTCCGTCGGATTCCGCACAATGTCTTCTCTCGACTAAATTCGGGTTTCTTTTAGTGGCATTTTCAGCTTGGGAAATAGCCAAAGGTCACACGGAGCCATGTGGGGAGAATACGGAGGTGACGAACCACAGGAGTATTGTGTTTGGCGACGAAAGCCCGAATCAGATGCGCAGAATGGGCGGATGCGTTATCACGATGGAGCAGCCAAGTTTTGATCGACCACACATCTGGTCGTTTGCATCACACTGTATCGGAAAGACAACGAAGGACCGCCTGGTAGTACTCCTTTGCGATGGTTTGGCCTTGTGGTGCGTAGTCAAGACACACCACCCCACGAGAGTCGAAAAAACAGTCAACATGACCTTTGATATTGCTGCGGACCTGCCGTGCTTTTTTTTGCCTCGAGGATCATCCCCGAAAGCCTGCTGAATCTTGCAAATGGTTTACGCTCGGGTATCACCAAGGTTTTTGGCAAAATTTGATGTAATATCGCTGCTCACGTTGTTCAGTCATTTTCCAGCTTAGTGGAATCCGACGAGAGCGCACTACATGACCTCACTCATAGGCCGATTGCCAACGACTGACGCTTCCTGCAGGCGGGAAAAAATTCAGGGCTGTGCATGACTGTCCCCTCCACAACTCCACCGAAGGAGGCCTCTCGCGCATCATTGGTTTACGCGGGAAAAAAAGGGTCCTATACTTTTTGAACAGACCTCGTATGTACAAATTGCTAAATCTGATATTGAGTTTTTTGGCATATATTGGTGATTTACTAGACAACAGTTTGATAATTGATTCTTTGAAAGTAGCTATTAATTTTGGTATATAATGAAATGCTTTCCACCTGTTCTAGTTATAGTTTTAACATACAATAATAATTACAAATGTATACCTGAAAGTTTCAAAATTTGTTTGATATTATAAGAATAGTAAACAAATATTGTCATATTGGCAATAAAGAAAAAGATCTTAACTTAATTGGACAAAATAAACATTTCATAATTAAAGATTTGTGACATCATAATTTTTTAAAATAGTAATATAAAATTAAAAATAAATAAATAATAAAAATAAAACAAAATAATAAACTACAGGATGATTACAAAAGAATACCACAACTTTGAAAGGCTATATGTACAAAATGACAAAAACTTATACATTTGGTTGACCAGTCACTTCAAACATCACATTGTAAAGTTTCATTTAGTTACTATAACTTCATAAATGTTCAATGTGACTGCCATTAGAAACATGAACAATATCCAATTGGTAATCAAACTCATTCCATACTGTTTGCAGTATTTCAAATGTTATGGTTTTGGATGGCTGCAGTTATTCTCATTTTGAGTTCACCAATGCTAGTCGGCAATGAAGGAACAAACACTTGATTTTGTATGTAATCCCAAAAAAAAAGAATTGCAAGAGGTAAGATCAGGGCTTCTTGATGGCCAGTGATGAAGAACCTAGTCATGAACTGTTCTGCAACCAGTCCATTGTTGTTGTAATGTTTCATTCAAGTATCTGTGAATGCAGATAAGTGCCAATGAGGTGGTGCTCTGTTATGTTGAAAAATGAAGTCCCCAATTTCTTGTAGCTGTGGAAATAAACAAGTGATAGTCATATCCAAGTAAGAAATTCCAGTAACAGTGGCCTCATGAAAAAAGAATGGGCTAAAAACTTTGTCTTTGAATACAGCACAAACCACATTAACCTTTGGGAAAATTTTGCTCATGTTCAATGACTTCATGAGGATTCTCTAGACTCCAAATCTGCACATTGTGATGGCTAACTCAACCGCTGGTATGAAAAGTTGTTTCATCACTAAAAACAAGCTTAGACAAAAAAACCATCTTTCTCAATCTGATTAAGAATGCACAAAAGTCAATTCTCTTTTCTTTATTGCCTTCAGTAAGAACCTGTAACAGCTGTAATCTGTATGGTTTGAAATGCAATTGCTTTCTCAACACTTCCACACTGTTTGAGGAATTTGCAGTTTCTGGCTAGCTCGTCAAGTTGATTTTCTCAGACTGTAAGCAAATGCTTGCTGAATCTGTTGCACATTCTCTTTGGACACAGAACTTTTGCCTTTGCAAATGCGCCCTTTTTCAATAAACTGATGAAACCAACATAAGATACTCCACCTATCAGGAGGTTTAATTCCATATTTAGGACGAAACACATGTTGAACAGTCGTAATTGATTTAGTTTTAGCAAACTCAATAACACAGAATGCCTTCTGTTGTGCACAGGGCTGTGGAGTCTGTAGATTTTTACACAACTCTGACTCTGATTTTTCCTTACCATTTGACTCTGACTCTGACCAGGGACGGACTTGTTAACAAAGTAGGCCTGAAAATTCTGACATCGTCATATGACCTCAGAATATAAGCTTCAATAAATATAGTTCTAATAAAGATAGAACATAGAAACTTTTTTATTCCAAAGCTAAAATACTCCTCTAAGTAATGACACAGTCAATATATAAATATGTATTCAATAATTTTTACTTTTCCAGCTGTTATATATAACAGAGGAAAAATGTAGCAATCAGTCAAAAAATGATCCCACTTCAAATTTTTGCATTTTTGGACTCAAGATACTTCAAAATGTTGAGATATGCAAAAGATTCAGGTTTTTTTCCTGTATGTATGAATGTTAAACTGGGAGGCAGAATTTGAATCATAGTCAGATGGTTTAACACAGGCATTATTAAGCTTCGAAATGGTTGAACTAAATTGATTAGTACACATTCTAACATCCGCGCATACAGAAAAAAACCTGAATGCTTTTGCACTTCTCTACATTTCAAGGCTTCTCGAGTCCAAAAGAGTAAAAATCTGGGAAAGTCATTTTTTGACTAATCGTCATTCTTTTTCTTTGTTATAGGCCTATACTGTATAACTGCCAGGAAAGTAATAATGACAACAATTCTGATTATTTTTTTAAAATACAAAATAAAACGATTTTAAAACTAATTAATTTAAACATGAAAATTTGACACATCTACTGAATATATAAATTCACATTTATTGACTTGTTTGATGATGGCAATGGTATTTGGTAAGCATGTATGAATAAAAATAGTAAATACATTTATACACAAACAAATTAGTTTAATAAAAATGTTGTATATAATATACGAGTATATTGGGTAATATATAGGTATACAGATACATTCAATTAAGCCAAGAATAAGAAATAGCATTTAGACTGGTAAAGAAAAAGTTTGCTTTTTATTGTTAATTGTCTACATGGACTTTACTTATTAATAGGACTTTATACTGGTGTCTAAAGATCTGCACAGTACTGAGAGTTATTTCAGGAAAGAACAAAATTTCTTTATTATATCACCTGTAGTAATAATATTTATATAAGTATAATTATTACTACAGATGATTTAATAAAGAAATTTTGTTCTTTTCTGAAATAACTCTCAGTACTGTGCAGATCTTTAGACACCAATTAATAAGTAAAGTCCATGTAGACAATTAACAATAAAATATTAAAATTTAAGGACGGTAAGGCTTTTACAATTAAAAAGTTTGCTTATTTGCCATGTTGATTAATTTATTATTTTCCATCTCTTTTATAAACTGAATTATTCCATACAAAACAAAAACACTTCCATTAAGTCAGCATTCACTGAAGCTCTTAAATCAAATTTAATAATTTTAAGAGCAGAAAATAAACACTCTACTGAAACTTGGTTGATGGCAATGCTGTGACAATCAATTTCGTATCTTGGATAATGTCTGGATAGTGCAGTATTTCCAATTTAACATCCAAACTTGAAGAGTAGTCAATGTGATTTATTTTTTCCAGGTCATAGTAAATATCATCTTCATATTTTGTAAGACTTCCTTTTCTGTCTGTATTCATATTAGAAATCAAGTGTAATTTTGAAGGTAGAGACAAGTTTTATAAAAAAAAAAAAATAGCAGATGAGCCGGATGTTGCTTGGGCAAAAAGTAACGATAACGAAGATTAAGATTATTAGATTATAGTCAATCTTACCCGTTTTCACTGGGTACAAGAATTAGGTCCTCCCTCTTCCGTGACTAATTGGAGAATTTTTAGATGGGTCTAAAAGTATGTTTGATTTTTTGCAAAAGCACAAAAAAACTGCATCTAAAATAGTACAGTAGAAACGGAGTTCTTCAGGGTAATTCTTAACCTTCTCCCTATCCCCCATGAGAGGAATTTCAAAAAATTCCTTCTTAGTGTACATTCTTATGACATATCCTAACTGGAGTTGAAAGTTGAAATTTCAACTTTCAACTCCTAACCATTTGAACTCTGAGCTTATTATTATTATTAACCCATCTCGATTATTATTATAAGATTGTGAATGTTAATAATGAATAAAATATTCATTAAGTCCAACCACACTGGAAATATGACACATGACCCCTTCTACGTCTCTACCCTGTCGACCTTTAAGAACCAAAATTTAATAACATTATGCCCTTTATACACAAGCTACTGTGCCAAATTTTGTTTCTTAAACTTTACTCATTCTGAAATATTGTTTAATATTTCATAACAGAATAAAGAAATTAAACAAATTAGACGCCAACATATGCATGTGCATGTGCAAATTTTTCTCTTTATTTGACGTTTTTTGGGTTCAAGAGATCTCCAAACGTATAGATTTTCAAAAAACTTGGAGGGTCAAATGTGACACAATTTAAATGCTTTTTCATTTTTTATATACATAACAAGTTGGGAAAGTAAAAAGGAGTCGGAATCGGGGGGATTTTTGATGACTCTGACTAAAACTCCATGACTCCAACTCCACAGCCATGGTTGTACAGTTGCCATTTTGGTGCAAACTGACAACACACAGTTGTAGCATGATTAAAGGTGTTCATAGCAACATCTCTCCACAAGCAACTGAAACTTCAGAACGTTTCCTACACAATGATTTGTGGAATGATGCTATAAGTTCTTTGGTTGTGGAAATATAGCTTTTCAAAGTTGGCTTATTCTTTTGTAATCACCCTGTGTATGAAATTTTTTTAATATAAGTACACTATTGATGTTTAACTTATATTTTCAAAAGTAATTTTTTATAGTGTCTAAAATATATTATTGTCATATATTCTAGCTTTAACATACTTCTATAAGAGTCTTATAAATAAAAGATATGTAAATTATTAAGAATTAAAATATAATGTTTGTTTAAATTTNAAAAAGACAAATTATAATAAAATGGTTTATTATCCAACTATCAGAAATTTCACAACATGCCAAAGAAGAGAGGAAGGAGCAATTAAATAGTTAAAATTATAAAGGATTAAAAAAAGTATATAAAAATGGGGAATATTGCACTTCTGACAATCACTGCAAGTGTGTGGGCTAGGTTTGGAGAATCCGTGCTTCTCACATGGACAACTGTATGTGGCCAGCTCACGCATTGGAAAACCTTCTGATTTATTCGTGTATGCACCAGATGGAAAAACAAAAAATATCGTGTATTCACAAGCACTCCAATAAATAAATAGAATTGAAACGACACTTTGAAATGTTTTCCCGATGAAAATGAATAATAATAAGTTTCAATAAAAATGATAAAATGTAAATTGAATTTTATCGTAACGAGTTTGCTCGAATGTCGTTTCTTCTGAGATCGCAGCAATGCGTGATGGGGAAGCTAGTTTTATATATATTGAAGTGCCAGAAAAACTTGAATAGTCTTTCTCAATCAGAAAACATAGCAATGCCACCTTTCTCTTAATTTGTCTGTATGCAAAGTGTACATAGTGACAGACATCTGTGGAATAGATGATTATGCAGTGAGAATGGAAAGCTATCATGATTTAAATGAATTGCAGTATGGTGTGATAACAGGTGCTTGTGAAATGGGTCATAGCATTTTGTATATACAGATTTTGGATTTTTATGTTTGACCATTTCAAGGTGTATCTTGAATATAAGAATTCCAGTTAAACATCAAACTTACAGAAACAGTGTGGCTGTCAAGAGTCTCAATGATTGTGACCTATGTTGTCTGTTGAGAATCATTTCAAGTGATGGGCAAAGCAACACTGGTACAAATAACATTGCAGTTTATTAATATCAGCCTGAGGACTGTACAATGTTCCATTCATGATATGAGCTTTAAAAGCTGATGTCCAATCCAAGTGCCATTGCTTATCTCATAACAGAGCTTTTTGCCTTTTCTGGACTCGGATCATCACCACTAGACACTGGAAGACTAGAAACAAGTAGCCTGGTCTGATGATTCATATTTCCAACTGATTCAGACAGAGGAGTCCACATGTGGAGTAAACCCCCATGAATCAATGGATGCAGCATATCAACAAGAGACTTTACAAGCTAGTGGTGGCTCAGTAATGGTATGGAATATGTTCAGTTAGCATGAATTAGGACCTGTTATATGGCTATAAAGGTCTCTGATGAACATTGTTAATACCTTTTTAGGTATGTTACACCCATCCATATCATGTGTTTACTCTGACAGGTTTGGCCTCTTCCAACAAGATGATACTATCTGCAACCACTAAATTATGGTTTGAAGAACATTCATCTAAATTTTCAGTCATGAATTGGACAGATATGAATGTTATTGAGCATATTTGGAATGCCATGCACCATTCCATTCAATGCAGAGATTTGTTCAGATTTTGTATGTTTTAGATGTTTTAGATTTTGTATGTTTTAAAAAGCTAGATTTTACTACTTTACAGAGCTTTTATTGAGCACATGCCCTATTCTTGTACACACAAAGAAAGGAAGATCAGTCACAAAAGAGGGTTCTATTTTTATACTTGGAACCAGAGTCCCATCTGTGGGAAATGTCCACAACACAAATAACAGAATTAAAAAAATATTAAAATTACATAGATCACAATAGTAACAATAATAATAAAAATAGCAACAACAACAACAATAATAATAATAATTATTATTATCCCCCTTTTTTCCTTTCTTAACAAGATCCACCACTATGGATATTAAAGAATTGTGGACTACTCTTCATGAGACATGGTATTCATTGTCAAAAGATTTCCTCAGAAAGCTTGTGGAATCCATACCCTATTGTATTTCTGCAGTTCTATGATTCAGAGATAGACCTACCAGATATTATATAGGTATCCCAGATTTTCTGGCACTTTAATGTATTGTATTTCAATATGTTGAATGCATTTGTTCACTTTGTTTAATTAAGCATAGTTGAAGGTACTGTATTTTAAATGTTTTTATTGGTAAGTTTTTAATTTGTAAAATATATTTTAAAGGGAAAAATGTTTTTGATTATTTTAGTTGTTTGTTAATTATTTTCATCCAAGATAACCTTTGATGAAAATAATTAACTTTGCTGTATACTTTTATTACTTACTTATTACTATTAAATAACATTACTTATTGGAAGATTCATTACTTATTATTGTTGTTTTGCTTTTATTTACATTGTATTTTTTTTTAAATACAAGCTTTACAATCCAACAAAAGTTGTTTTTGTATTTTTAATTACATGGCAGATTTGTAATTATTACAAATATACTTAAAAATCTAACAAACCTATGTCACCTGTAATTCTACTGTATTTACTTAAATATAAGATGCACTTTTTTAAGGTTTTAGTATCTCATAAAATAGGGTGTGTCTTTGATTTGATGTAATATATCATACTTAGCAATCTTGTGCATGCATATTATTTCTGTCACTAATTCCATAGCATCATTTTAATGATGAAAATATTTAAGAGATCAACTTAGCTCAATTTTTTAGTTTATTATAATAACGTCATAAGTATTTGGTTGAAAATCCTAGAAAAAGTTGTGCAGTGCACTCGAAATGTTGCATTTCCAATGCTTTAAACAGCACTGACAAGAGGAGATCATGACATGGTCATCAGTTTTCAATGATAATGTTTTCATAGAAAAATCTTGATATGAATCTTTATTAAGCAAAGGGAGAAAGTATGCTACTCAAATGTTTTAAAATAAAGTTAAAAAATCCTGAGTGACTTAAAATACTTTGCAAAATCCTTCAATGAAGATTGGCATCTTTTGGTTCAGCCGCATTGTACCTGACTACTAATTAATAGATCTCTTGTTCTTGAAATTTTTTTTATTACTTAATCAATGCAGTTTTTACATAAAACATTTGTAAATTATATGAGTTTATACATTTCATCTATTTATTTTCTAATAAAAATGTGGATATTTTTTTTGGAACTGCTGTCCATTAAAAATATAAAGTTTTTGTCTGAGTATGTTAGAATATTATGAATGAATTGACATTTTAGTAATTAAATAAACTCAAAACATTATTAGTTATAACTAACTATCAATATCAGATTGAATGGTTGTGTGTGACAATAAATATTATCTTTCAATATCACTTATTGTTTCTTATTGTTTACATCATAAGTATTTTCCCTTTTTATAGCTAACTAGCTTACCCGTCGTGCATTGCTGCGATCTCAGAAGAAACGACATTCGAGCAAACTCGTTACGATAAAATTCAATTTACATTTTATCATTTTTATTGAAACTTATTATTATTCATTTTCATCGGGAAAACATTTCAAAGTGTCGTTTCAATTCTATTTATTTATTGGAGTGCTTGTGAATACACGATATTTTTTGTTTTTCCATCTGGTGCATACACGAATAAATCAGAAGGTTTTCCAATGCGTGAGCTGGCCACATACAGTTGTCCATGTGAGAAGCACGGATTCTCCAAACCTAGCCCACACACTTGCAGTGATTGTCAGAAGTGCAATATTCCCCATTTTTATATACTTTTTTTAATCCTTTATAATTTTAACTATTTAATTGCTCCTTCCTCTCTTCTTTGGCATGTTGTGAAATTTCTGATAGTTGGATAATAAACCATTTTATTATAATTTGTCTTTTTAAATTATTTTGAGTTGATATTAAAATTTGGAAAAGGGGGATACCTAGATTGGTAAAATAGGCAAATTTCCTCCTACAACTTTGGTTGTTGTTCAGGATACAGTTAAGGTTTTAACAAAGTTCAAGCGAATACATAATTAGCAAAAAATAGTTGAAATAAAGTGATTAAACAAAAATTATTACAAATATCATAAATAATAGTTCACAAATGCATATATAGAGATATTTTTTGGAGGGGGGAAATGGTCTTCACAATTTGAAATCAATCGAACTCATGATGAAATACTCGTATACACTCGCACCATCTATCGTAGGATAAATGTACTATGCCAGAAACCTTCGCGGGATTGTATTAAAAAACTTCCCAAAGTTTCATGGCAATCGTACTATGCCAGAAACCTTTGCAGGAGTATATTAAACAACTTCCCAAAGTTTCATGGCAATTGGATAAACAGTGTGGTAATGCATGAAGGACATACAGACAGACACACATTCATACATTCATTTTTATACATATAGATTATAATGAGTATTTATTTCACCTTTTCAGTGTATTCATTGAAAAGGTAAAATGCATTAGAAAGAAACACTTATAATTTGAGACATAAATTAACAAAGAAAAACATTTTTCTTTTGTGTTTGGTTCTGAGCTTATAAATTTTATTTCATTTCATAAAAGTTCATCTATAAAAGTTTTAAAAATGTAAATGAATGAAATATTTTTAAAAGAAATATTCATTCATATTTCATATTATCATTTGGTATTAAATCAATACTCATATCTCAAAACCAAAATAATTTTACATTATTTTAGTCAAAATGGAACTGATGATAATTGTTAAAAAAAAAAACTACATACAAATTTACTTTACAAAACATAGTTTTTAAAAAAATTGACTTTACAACATTTTTTTTACCTGTGACTATTGTGTCTTCCATCAAATCCAATGACAACACCTTGCTCTTTTGCCTTAGGATCAACAGATTCCAAATATTTTGCTAAACCTTGGGAAGTTTGTATAATAACAAGATCATTCATTGCAGCATATCCAGGACCCATAACACCTCTTAGACCTGTTTATAAATAAACCCCAAAAAATTTTAGCTTTAAAAATGTATTTCTTAAAAATTAAGTATAAATTAAAAATACAGTAAAACTTTTTTCCATCTACATAAGCAGAAAATTTCTTAAAAAGGAACATTTTAAAAAGAAAAAATTTACATATCCCTTATGGGAAAAAATTTGAACTTCTGGAATTAAACTTCTTACATGGAAAACTTTTTAACCAAGTTCTATTATATTTAATAATTGTGTAAATGACATTAAGAATTAAGGCAGGTTCGTACTTCATCAGCATGAAAAAAGAAGAAAATGTGACCACTCACTTTCTGTTATTGTCTTCTTACAAGCATTCACATTTTGAAATAATGAAAGAGAAACAAACTCAAATGTAAAATATGGTTTTTCCAATGTTCACAAAAACCTAATATGCTTTATACATCTATAAACATCTCAAAGCTCGATGTTTTAATAATAAGTCAAACAATAACTCAAGCTACTTTACTACTATTAAAAATTAAATTCTACGTAATTTGCTACTATAGGTAGACATTAGACACCATCTCCTATTAAATTTAATAATTATAATTTAAATTAATATTTATAAATAATTTAGAATATTCTGGAAGAAAAGAATTAGCCTGAAGTAAGACTCGAACCTGCAACTCCCACTTACTGTGCAAATACATTGCTCAGATCTCTGTCCAAATCTTGCTTCCAGACATATATAATCTGAAGTATAACTATCTGCAGTTACTTAAGAGGTGCCAACTGGAGACAACTACATCCATGGTCAATAATCATCTACTATGGCATTAAGCCAGCTATTGTTTTACCCCAGCATGTGTATACATGTATACATCTATATCAGGCTTCGAGATTTATTAAAACATCAGACTGAGACGTTTATAGATGTATATATCCACCATACAGAGTTAAAGCATTATCCAGTTGAGTGCCACAGTAGTGATTATAGACCATGGACATGGAAGTCATCCCCAATCAGCACCATAAGTAACTGTGCAACTTATATCTAAGATTAAATATGTCCAGAAGCAAAGGATTGGGAGGAGATCTGGGTAACTTAACTGGCAATGTATTTGCACAATAAGTATGCATTGTGGGTTCAAATCCCACTCAGGCAGATTCTTTTCTTCCAAAATATTCTAAATCATATAGTAAATATTAATTTTATTATTATTATTAAATTTAATAGGAGATGGTACCTAATGCCTACCTCTAGTAGCAAATTACTTATAATTTATTTAATAATAATAGCAGTAAAGTAGTCTGATTCATTACGATGATCATTTGGCTTATTAATGTTTTATATACGAGTTCAAGACAGTGGAATGATACAAATCAATTAAAAATATACACAGGAGAGAGTCCAAAGTAGATTTTTAGTATTTTCACATACATTTTAAAATTAATATTTATTCAAAATTTTAATCTTTTAGATAATAAAATGTTAATTGACATTTTTATATAATTATTTCATTGATTAACAACAAAGAATTAAAACAAAGAAAAACAGAATTTTCTTCTCATCTGATTTTATGGTAAAAGTAGAACAGAAGTAGGTCATGATCAATGTGGCAAGTATTGTACACTAAACCAAGTTAATATCAATTTCTCCTCTAATGAAAATTCTACTTTGTTGAAGAAACTATATCTCATATTTTTGAGTATTTCCAGACTGACTATCTTCAGAAAGTATATACAAGTATAAATACAGTAGAGCGTCGTTTATCCGAAGGTCGGTTATCCAAAGGAATTCCAGTCGACAAATTTAAATTTTCGCCAGTGCTGTGACACTGTAATCTTTGGCTATGTCTTCGGTTACTCAAATATTTTACGTTTTTGATACTAAATTAACTTCTGAAGTATAATTTTTTATTGTTTTTATATTTTTCAATATAT
>NW_019392612.1:266540-273695 GCF_000671375.1 Centruroides sculpturatus
CATGTTGTACGAGTCACTAAAGATGCATTCGTTCCAGGTTTCCAGCAATGGCAGGAACGCTGGGAGAAGTGTATATATATATTACCAAGGAGACTACTTTGAAGGGAATTAGGGTTTTGTACCTCAAAGTCAATAAATTTATTTTTGCCGACCAAAGGTCCGATACTTTTTGAACACACCACGTATGTTAACAATTTAATAATAAAAAAAAAAAAAGGTAAATATTCTTTCTTCTATAATACAATGGTTGGAAAATGTATAATGATCACTGATTTATTACATGAAACAAGACAAAAGTACAGCTGTTCCATGTAATAGTCAGTTTCAAATCAATGTACAGTTTAGTCCTTGAATGTGGTCAACTGCATTGTTAATCAATCATTCCCATTGATGTGGAAGTCAGTTGACACTGTTAAGCAGCTTGATTTCTGTTGATAGTTGTTACAGTGCTGTCTACTGCCTATATAATGTCTTAGAAGGTCTTAAAACAAATTCCACAGAGAGATTCCTTCATCTTAGGGAACATAGCAAAATCACATGGACTCATCTGAAGAGTATGGAGGGTGGTACACATCCCAACCCATCTATCAAGCAGGATCTTCTCAAAGGATCACACATGGCAACACACACTGTCATGAAAAATGATAGGAAGGATTCTTCAGGAAATGGTGTTGTTTCTTATGCAGCATTGGGTGCAGTGTGTGTTCCAAGAATTGAGCAAAGTAATGTGCATTCACAATTTGTGCTAAATGACACTGTATGTCTAAGGATAATACTTTCACAGTCATATGTGGTAAAGATCATAGTCTTGGATGTTAGTGGGGTGCTGCTGGAATCTCTTCTGTCATGGGGAGTCATAATGTTGCCACTCACAAGTCAGTAGACTGGCATTTCAGTTGTAATTTCTAGAACTGAGTCTGTGTTTTATCTAGTGTAATGAAATGGAACACTGGCCCATCATGCTTATGATACTCCAAATGGAGACACACAACATCATAACATTGCCATTTCAGGATATCATCAAGATGCAATTTTTTGCATATATAGTTCTTCCCAGAGAATGTGCAGGATGGTTTTGAGAGATAGATTGCTCTCAAGACCTAGTTTGTGAATTGTCCACCTCCAATCATTCTCCACCAATGCAGCCATTACTTGCATCTGTTTTTCTGTAACACTGTGGGGATGTCCAGGATAATGAGCATTGTCTCACATGCACATCAAAAAAACAGATGATGCTCATTGTCTGTTTTCTGATGATCTTCTCTGAATACTTGCACATCTGACAGTGCTGTGTGAAAATACAGGTGAAGGTCTGAGCCCTCTGATCATTGAGTTGGTAGAACTCGCTCACAGGATCACCAGATAGCTTTAAATAGGAGGGTCTTTAAATTGATTGAGTGGGGAGTGAAGTGGGAAAGTTGATAGTGTCCCGGTTCCGTATAATAGATAGTCAGACCAGTTTTTAAACTCAACAAATAAAAGTTTAATAAAACTAGAAATCTAAGATATACATATTGCAAATTTGGTGGGTAAATGCAGATAACATACGATTATACAATGAGGTGGCTATTCTACTTTCTGTGCTGCGAGGCTATTCTATTTTCTATGCTGTGAAGCTATTCTACTTTCTCAGATGCGGAGAGATAGAGTTTACAATTTTCTAACAGAATACCTCAATTCTTTGTTGATCGTCGGTAAGATGTCATTCTGTCGTCTTGATGAGGATTCATTATTGAAAGAATGGCAAGTGTCTTCTCCAGGGACTTCGTATTTCCCTTTTTGGGCAGACGTCCACTTTTATGGGAGCACTTGATGATTGTAAATACACCAAATGTTAATTCATTGGAACATTATGATAAAATGCTTGGAACTGTTGGTGTCTCGTCCTTTTATGCATTTAGCCTGGGAAAGTGGTCAGGTGATCATAAGTTGTATAGAACCGAAGGTTGCTTTTGCAGGTGCGAGTTCAATGATGACTTTCATTGATGTAATGGTGTCACTTTTTTTCTTCTTTCATAATCGGATGTTAACTTAATCAACACTTGATCACTCGCTGAGAGATTCATTCTTAAAACAAATGTTTTCATCAACGGATGTTATCATTTAGCAACTGACTGTTAAAATTCTCATCCATTTGTTGATAGAGAACGTTGTTCAATCTTTATCTGGTGCAATGTTTTTCCTAACTATTGCGACAGATGTTATTTACAAATTTTCTTAAAAATGGATTTTAATATCCCCAAAATCATGGATCTTACGGCTATATGGTAGAGCAGATACACCACAAGCCTATATAAGTCCCTGATAACACTGATTTTGCCATGAATTCCTTTGCAACCTTGATTTTCAGCCAACATTGCTGCTCCAACTTAGAAAACACCATTTTAGACTAGTCCATCTTACCTGCATCTCTTTGTTGCTATTGTGCAAGTCTGATTTGAAGGTGGAAGAAACTATTCTGCCAGTGAGTAGATAAGAGTGTCATTCCACTGCGGTTTATACCATAACTTGTATATTCATCTTGCATAATTGTTTGTAACCTTGTCCTTTAACTATATGATCTTGGCAAATGCTCATTTTCTCTTCCTTCCTTTCTCTACTACCTTTCCTCCCCCTTCTTTATTCTCTCACTATCCTCCCACTCCTCCTTCCTAACAAGGCTATACCTCAGTGTCAGGCCTTTATCTTTCACCCAACAGTGGGTAGATAGGAAATCAATCTTAAATATAGCATGATAGTCTTAATTGTCATAGCCTTCATTTTTGCCTTATAAATACAAGCTCATTATTTTCCAATCATTGTTTATAAAGTTGCTAGTTTAAATTAAAAAATAATATTTTTTTAAACAAATATTTAAAATTTATTTCAGGTTTGCACAATTATCATCTTTGGCATTTCTACAGTTAGATATTCCAGTTTATCTGTTTTCCAGTATTACACCAACCCCTTTTATTCCATTCACAGTATTACAACTGAAATGTAGCTGTGGAATTATGGTGACTGCTTCACACAATCCAAAGGATGATAATGGTTATAAAGTAAGGAATTTAATTTTTCTATTTTATTAAATTTTGCTTTTAAACATTGATAAATGTTTTCAACTTTTAACAAAATAACAAGAAAAATTCAAAGGATATATAGTGGCAATTTGGAAGTATATGATTGATATATTTCTCTTCTGTATTTCATAAAGTTATAAATAGTTTATAGGCAAGATATTTCAAATTAAAATTAGAATAAAGATACAACTAGTTCAGTTGCATAAAGAAGAGACTAAATAAAAATAAAAATTGAGACAAATGCATACAGGGAAGAAATCATGCCAGCATACATCCATCAGATATCAAACTTCCTTTTAATTATAAAATGGCAGCTTTTTTACTTTATGTTCAGCAAAGCAAAATTATATCTTATAAATAAATAATTTAAACTTATAATAATTTAAACTTATTTTTTACAAATAACTGTAATTTGTTTTGAATTTAAATCAGTGTGTTCAATGCATGCTATTTGTTTTATTTATGCTTGTTATGAAGTTGTTCAATTTGTTTTGTGTCGATGTGAAGACAGAAGTGATTTTATTCCAAAAACATTTATCAAATTAAAATTTCTAACTCCTAAAGCTTTTTCAGTCATTTTTCTCTGATTGATGTAAAATAATAATTAATAAGTTCTCTGAAGAAGCCCAGCTGGCTTAGAATTAGGATTAAGTAGTAGTTTTTTAAAATTATTTTAAACTAGCAGATCCCACCACGCGTTGTTGTGGCTCAAAATGTATCTATTGAAAATGTATAACACTTCCCCCATGGGGAGGAAATTTTTTTTTAAATTTCTTTTTAGTGTACATTCTCTTGACGTACCCTATTAAAATGCAATCAAAAACGCAAAAAACCGCATCTAAAATAGTATAAATAGAAGCAGAGTTCTTTACTGTAACCCTTAATCCTAATCATCTCCCTTCAGTGGGGGGAATTTCGACACGTATCTTATATAAAAACACACGCATATTCGAATGCAGCGTTGTGTCAAAATTTCAAAGGAATCGGTAGAAACAAACGAGCATTACATTTTTATTTATATAGATAGATAGAAGATGATCTACTTTAGTTCATTTTCACAGAATAGCATAATGCCTCACAGAAAAACAAACTTAGGGTGTCGTACTCATAGTGCCATCTGTTGGACATAAAAGCCTTAACCTAGATTATATCTTTTAATTTTATATGAATGTTTAATGGAATAATATACAGTCTATGTCCACCCTGAAGTTCCGTTCTAAATATTGGTGAAAGAATTTTTGAAATCGGATGAGTAGTTTTGGAGATTACCTGCTACATCCAAACTTACTTACTTACTTAGAAACATTACATCTTTATAATATTANAGTCATAAACTGTAAAATAATTATTCCAGTTTTAAAAACAAAGTTTAAATTTAATTTTAAACAATTCTAAATGTAGAAAATGTAGCTTTTTAGTAAAAAAATTAATAGACAAAATGTATAAACCCATGTAATTCACAATTCTTTTCTGTAAAAGTTACATTGATTTGAAATAAAAAGGTTTACTTAGAGGAATGAAAATTAGTGATCTTGCAATTAGGAATGCTATCATCAAGCCATAAAACTTTCATTGAAAGATTTTGCAATGCATACTCGTAAGTCGCTTGAAATATTTTAACTTTGATTTTCTTGAAAATGTTTGAGAATCATGGTGTCTCCCTTTACTAGATAAAGGTTCATACAAACAATATTATTGAAAACCATAATGATCTCCCCTTATGAGTGTAATTGCCTGTGGGAAGTTGTAAACAGTATTGATTACTATAGTTTTAGTTTACTGAAACTACCTGCATAGAATGATTGAAAATAATAATCAGGAATTTACTAAAACATGTGTTGAATCAGAAGTCTAACACAATGAAAAGGTTTCCAATTTTGATATCTTGAAAGACAATGAATGATATAACTCACTTGATTTGCAATAAATGTTGAACATTTCTGTTGACATAAATTTGTCTCATGTTGTCTACTTAAAAAAATATCTGATGAGCATGTAGAAAATAAGGTCTTAGATTCAATGGCATCTTAATTTGAATAAGTATGATAAATATAAACTATATATTTCTATCAATCTTATCAATTTTTATTTTATGCTCATCTATAATTTAAATTTGGAAGTAGTTATATAGAAAAAAGAAAAACTTTTTTTGTTTGAATAGATCAAAGACATGTCTTTCTTTAAAATTTTTCTGTAATACAGTGAAATCCTGGTTAACGAACTTTTATTTTGCAAAAATTTTGTCTTGGATAACGAACAAAATTTGGATAATGTACGTAACGGTATTTTGTGTCAAATTTTAGTTGGTGTTAGGCATGTGTGAGTTAAGCATTGCTTTTCTGAGTGATTGTGCTATACTTCTTTTTTCAGTTTTGTGATTTATATATTTAATCAATATGGCATCCAAGAAAAAAAAAGTCATAGCGGCAATAGAAAATGACAATGCAATATAAACGACAATGCGCTATCGCATTTGAGAAAAATTTTGATTAAAATAGTAAGACAATCAACTTTAGATCAATTTCTTGTTCCTTATGGAAAGAGTTTGTTTGTTTGTTAAGTTATGGCAATGCAACACTTGGGCGATCTGCCTAGGGAATGCCTTCTGGGAGGTGTTTTTAAGGGAAACTGGCCCCTATTTAGGCATTACAGACGTGGAGAAAACTTGGAAAACTCTACGTGGCCAGCCCATCTGAGCGAGGTGTGAACCCACGAATGAACTCCCTGTGTTCAAGGTACGAAGACCACTTAGCCACTGGTGTGTTTTTTTACCGAAAGAGACTTCGACTCGAAGAATCTTCCAATGAAGTGCTACCCGTTATTTTTTGGAGTGGATTCCACTTCTAAGCATTAAGGTTCATATATCTCAACTTTTCTGCCACCAACTACAACAAACGAAGGTATGTACAGTGCTAGTTTATTAAACAAAGTTTACATATTTGTTGCTGTAAAGATAGATACTACGTTTTCTTACATTTTCATCAAAGAAAATTACTGTATATTACAAATTAAATCACAAAAATTTCGGAGACAAGAACGGATTAATTGCATTTGCATTAATTTCTATGGGAAAAATTGCTTCGGTTAACGAACAGAGTTGCAGAATGGATTAAGTTTGTTAACCGGGGTTCCACTGTATATCATTATCTTAGAAGAACATACATATTTATTTAAATTAAAAATATTAGTTTAGCAAAAATTTTAATGGCATTAATGAATTTAGAATGTGTGTAGCTTTTTTAATACAATAAATTTGTTTGTGTGAAATAGACAGTAGCTGTTTTAATTAAGTAATTTAAACAATTAATTCTTAATCTCTGTTGAGAATTCTTTTTGTCTGCAAGAAAAGTATTAATATTTCTTAATGATTGAGAAGTGTAAGCCGGTATAAACAAAAATATTAACTATTTTTAAAGTTGATTTATCAGATATAGATAAAAAAAATTCTCCAATAGAAATAACATTATTTTCGTGTGAAATGGATCTCATAATTAATTTGCTTATTTTGCTCGTACTGTCTTGACATACCAATAATGAATTTGATTTGATCTTTATGAAACTTGTTGAAAATTCAAGCAAAACATCTATAAAACTTTAAAAAACTATAAAAAGTAAAAAGTTTACACTAATGATTTAAGACAAAGAACAACATATTCTTGTGCTAACATTTCTCTTTGAGTCAAAAGCATTGCTCAAAAAAAGGATGGATGTTAAAAGCTTTCTCATCTAAAACACATCTAGTAAAATATTCATAGTTTAAGTATACTTTCTATCATACGTGGTCTGTTCAAAAAGTATCGGACCTTTTTTTTTCCGCGTAAACCAATGATGCAAGAGAGGCCTCCTTCGGTGGAGTTGTGGAGGGGACAGTCATGCACAGCCCTGAATTTTTCCCGCCTGCAGGAAGCGTCAGTCGTTGGCAATCGGCCTATGAGTGAGGTCATGTAGTGCGCTCTCGTCGGATTCCACTAAGCTGGAAAATGACTGAACAACGTGAGCAGCGATATTACATCAAATTTTGCCAAAAACCTTGGCAATACCCGAGCGTAAACCATTCGCAAGATTCAGCAGGCTTTCGGGGACGATCCTCGAGGCC
>NW_019392612.1:277733-283400 GCF_000671375.1 Centruroides sculpturatus
GTATTGTGAAAGAATAATCGTGCTTTCTAACTTTTTGGTTATAGTTCTTCGGGTTCTGTATGTAAATCAGCATC
Source organism: Centruroides sculpturatus (assembly GCF_000671375.1). Taxonomy (NCBI): domain Eukaryota; kingdom Metazoa; phylum Arthropoda; class Arachnida; order Scorpiones; family Buthidae; genus Centruroides; species Centruroides sculpturatus. The sequence continues at coordinate 277,808 of NW_019392612.1, forward strand.
CCTGTGACCTCGATAAGACGCCGTTCTCTGATTCTTTTGCGTCCTGGCTTGTGTCCTGGCTTTTTAGTTTGTATAAGATAAATTTCAGGGTTGTGTCAGCAGTTATCAAACTCGACTCTCTTCTACAGAGAGCTTTTACGGCCAGTTTATAGGTTAGGTTTTGTGGACAAGCCGCAAGGCTGCAGCTCTCCATAGGCTTAAACTGAGATCGTTCCGTCACATGATTCATTGACGTCAGAACCGACCATAAATTAGAATTATGCACCAGGACTAAGAGAGGAGTTACTTATTTTATTTAGTGCGAAGACACTTTATTTAGCGAGAGTGAAAAGTCAACTGGCAATTAGATCAGCAGAGGTAAAAGGGCAGGCAGTGTGGTGTAGAGACGGGGTGTAGCATGTGCCACATTGAACGGCAACGTCGCCCTCGCCGCCGAGCGATAGCACACATAGAAACGCGGCAACACCGACAACGTAGACTTTTCGCCATTATTTAGAAGGTTAATTGAGTATTTGCGGATCTGCAGTGCTGGATCCAGCAGGCCGAAGAATACGCTGGATCCAGCTAGATTGCTGGATGAGGGATCCAGCAATTGCAATCCTTAGTTGTGTACAAATTTTAATGTTAAATTGAAATTTCCTGGTAGTATATCAGTTGTGTAATCATTTTAGATGTAAGCATACTGCCAACTAAAAGTCAAAAATGGCAAGTGAACACAATACCATAAGAATGATACTGATTTCATTCTCTCTTCAAAACCAGTTAATTGGTTTGTCATAAACTAGGTTTATTACATTTTCAATAATTCAAATGCTTTTGGTTAATTCATCATCTTCAGGCTTATTGAGAAAGAATAGTTTGACCAGAGATGTTGCAATGAGTACAGGGGGATAATATGTAAATATATTGAAGTTTATAAATTATCATTAAATGAATATTGTGTTATAGAAGTCTATTATAGAGAAATTAAAATGAATCATCAATTAAATAACTACAAAATTATGTGAAAAATTTAACATATGTTGAAAGTGAGTCATTTTAATGCATTTGGGAATGACATAGCATCTTTTGTCATAGTATTTTTACACTCCTCTTAAAAAAATCCATAAATTTTCAGTTGTATTAATTTCTCGTGATATTGATTTTAATAGGTTCTTCATTAAAATCAATATCATTTAACTTCATTTGTTTTTTCCCTTGTACTTTAATTAAAAGCAGTTACAGGTATTCATCATATAACACAGTAGATACATTCTGAAAAAGTGGCATGTTATATGAATTTGTGCTATACAAAACAAAGGACTAATGCAAAATGGAGGGTTACATTCCAGAAGTTAACAAAAGTATACTATTCTTTTTCATTACTAAGAGAAATATGTTTATTAAAGCAATCATTACTTTATTTTCAATCAATAATTAATTAACTAACAATAAAAGCACAATAAAAAGTACTGTTAATATTAATTTTAGTTAAATGAGGGTGTTTTCTTTTTTCAAAGTAATATCATATTTTGAGGTTTTTTTTGTTAATCTTGATGAGAAATATCAGCAGCATCTTCATTCTTTTATTTTTATCATAATTTTCTATGGATGACAAAATAAAAATGTTATTAATCGATAATTTGTTCTAGCAGGTAGCATTTGTTCAGTTTGAATTTTGAGATGATACTATATTTCATTCATCATTTTTATGAATGATTACTTATCATTAAAAAAAGTTTAAATATTTACCTAAATACTTACCTAAAAATATTTAAATATATTTAGTAAAGTTTAAATAAACTTTACTAAATATGACGATTAATATATAAAAACAAAATACAGTGACAGCCTTAGAGGCTAAAGTCTGAAAGTAATGATGACGACACCTGGTTCATAGGAAAACTAGGACAGGGAAGAAAAACTTCTACTGTCAGTTTTCATTAAGCTAAACCTGATGAAAGGCACAAAACAAATTTAAAATTTCAATATTCTAAAATTTGTAGACAAATTTGACAACACACTTACTTACTTAATCAAAAAAATAGTGAATAACAAAGTTTACACTTAAAAATTGTGTAATTGTGAAATTTTGTACAGAGGATTTCCAAAACTATATTAAAGCAAAACTGGAAGTTGTGTTGTATAGGGGATATTCCCAATTTTCAAACTTTGAGGGATACCTGTATTTCTTTCTATACATGTTGTGTTTTGAAATATAACTTTTTCAAAGTTAAAATATTAGAATTACAAAGTTGAAATTTAAGATTCTTAATTTTCCAATTAATTTATATTTTATTTAAAAATTTGTAAAATTATACAGTGTGTATTTTTTATCTTGAAACATTGAAATAACTTAATTGGAACTCATTATTTTGGAAAAAGGTATAGACAAAAGTTGTAGTGTGTCAAGGGGCCAATCAATTGGTGACCTCAGATGTGACCTTGACCTTCAAAATCATTTGGAGGTCATGTCTGTTTTTTTCAATGGGAACACACATTTTTGACCCTGGAAATGGAAAGAGCAGGAAATTTCACAACCGGATGTACCTTTGATCTTATTGATCTTAAAGGTAAAAGTTACATTTACATGGAAACAACAGGAAATTTCACAATCATCCATGATCTTGAGTACCCCAAATTTGACCTTGAAGGTCATCTCAAGTGTGATAATTGTAAATGAGGCTCAATAAATACATTAAAGTGGAAGAGCATCATTTTGAACATTTGTTATAAAATTTTCCCCCAAAACCAACATCTCAAACAATGGTAAGAATTAAAGTGACTCACCGAAAACAAGTACCACGATAGTGAGGCAAAGAGACTCACTGAAAATAAGCACCTCAAAGGGCGCAGAAAACTACTACATCCACATCGTTACTCCTCTGTAGTGCTAAAAGTAGTGAATGCTTTTAAAGTTCAAAGTAATAAGGTTATGAAAAATATAACTTTTACCTCCCTGCCTCTTCCAGTAATAAAACGTATAGTTTCCCATTAGAAAAAGCTTATAATTTTAACCTTAAAATAATCTTGACCTTGGACCTAGACAATAAGACCAAAGGTACATCTGGTTGTGAAATTTCCCACTTTTTCCATTTCCGGGGTCAAAGATGTGTGTTCCCATTGAAAAAGACAGACTTGATCTCCAAATGACCTTGAAGGTCAAGGACAAATCTGAGGTCACCAATTGATTTGTCCCTCGACACCCTACAACTTTTGTATACCTTTTTCCAAAATAATGAGATCCAATTAAGTTATTTCAATGTCTCAAGGTAAAAAAAATATAATCTGTATATTACATTATATTCATTCTACACACAAGTTTGTACAATAAATGTTATAAATTAATTTTAGGAAACACTAACTGGATTTAAGTGGATGGCAAATAAAGCATGTGAATTAATGGCAAATGGAAAAACAGTGTTGTTTGCATTTGAAGAAGCTATTGGTATGATTGAATGTTTTTGTTTTTGATTACCTTGTTACATAAATTAAGCTATTTTAATGATAATTATTTAAAAATTATTTATATTCAGGATTCATGTGTGGTACCACAGTCTTAGACAAAGATGGTGTAGGAGCAGCAATGGCTATTGCCCAACTTTGTGCACATTTGAATGCCAGAGGTCTAACATTAACTAATGAACTTGAAAATATTTATAAACAGTAAGTGGTTTTAAATTTTATTAAAAACTAATTAAAAATTTTCATAACTCATCTCTTTTATATTTTTAAATAATAGTTTATTAACAACTATCTTTCATCACTTTTTATAGAATTTTAAACATCTTAATCAAAAAATAATTTGTTTTTGAAAGATTTCTCTTCTTGAATCTTTTAATAATTTTTTCAACATTTCCATTAAAATTAAGTTGCAATTTGTTTATTTACAAATTGACAAATAAAAAGTTAATAAATTTTTATATTGAAAGTTGAAAAATACAAAGATGCAAAAATTAATTTTCTGGTAATTCAACATTTTTTGTTAACTTCCTTGTTAGATGCTTAAATTTACCTTGAATAAAATATAAAATCTTGTTTGTTTCTTGCAAAGTAGAAACATGAAGATGTGGAATATACTTACTATCTTCTAGAGATATTGAAATTTATAATAAATATAAAAGGCATGTTTCCTAGTAAAGCTGCTGAAAGCCACAGTATAAAAAGACAGTTAAGCTATTTCTGCTTTGTCAGCTGCTGTGGTGCTAGTGGAGCAAGATTTACAAGCACTGACTACAGAAGTATAGATGGCTGCCACCATAAATTATATGTATCATGTACTGTCTGTACCTCAAATGAAAATTGTGACATGTAAATCTATTTTGAATTGGTTATCAGAAAAATTAGAAATACAATTTTTATTCTGACATAAACATTTTCAGATTTATTAGTAATGGCAAAGGATGGCAAAGGCATATGTTCTATTATTGTTTACTATATAGGTAATTGTATTTTTATGTAATATTGAATTTTCTTGGTTTCTTGAAAAACAAAAATTTATTTAATGGTCATTTATTCCACTCTACTTATTAAATTTGGAATTTTCAAACAGAATTTGTAAACATTTTAGAACTAGAACAGCTGGTAAATAGAAGCAAGCCTACTTTAACTGGAAATTTTAACTAAATTAATTATTATTTTAAAAGATAAAATACAACCTTTATCATATTTTATGTTTTTTATTTTTAGATATGGTTACCATGTTAGCAACAATTCCTATTATATTTGCCATGATCAACTTGTGATAAATGCAATGTTTGATCGATTGAGAAACTTCAATGGCCCTGACTCGGTAAATTTAATATTTTTTTCCCACAAGGAATTTTAACACTTTTTATTAGATTATAGTTCTTATATGTTGACTTAAATAACTGTAAATAAAGTAGTCTGTTTTCTTTAAATCTAATATTTTTTAAGCTATTTAATTCAATTTATTTCTTTAAGATTACACTTTAAGAAAGCAAAAGAATTTCAGAATTAATAATGAAATTTTTTTGTTTTTAGTATCCAACAAATCTACAGCAGTATAAAATTCAGGGGATAAGAGATTTAACCACAGGTTATGATAATACTCAACCAGATAACAAGGCAGTAAGTTTTACTTTAATTAAAATTCAATACTTTTTACATAATGATTATGGAAAGTGCATAAGAAGCTTCTAAGGCTTCACAAATTATCAGAAATTATTACACCAAAAATATCACACAATTTGAAAATTTCAATTGAGCATGTCAAGAAAACTCTCAAATCATGACTTTAATACTTTTCCAACTGATAGATGATATATGTGTGTGAGAAATGTGATGCTAATCTTCAATAGTCTCAAATAGGAAAAACTGACAATGAGTAGCATTCAGTAGTAGTGAGGTTAGCTTCATTTGTAAATGAAGTTAAAATGTTTGTAAAGCTGGCATATGTAGCAATGTTAAAACAAGTGTAACGTTTCCAATGATATAAGTTTTTGTTACTACTACTTGCTTAATTGAGTACACAGCTCAGTATTGACTGTACTAAAGATTTATAACAAAATTTTTGATATTCACTGTACTTAATGAAAATTTTCCATGCAGAATAACATTACCATATTTTTGACTGTAGATTTTATACAAATTT
>NW_019392613.1:0-28332 GCF_000671375.1 Centruroides sculpturatus
TCAATTGATAGGTTGCTTTGTCATAAAAAAAAATTAAACTTTGCCCATCTTTAGAAATGTGAAAATTAGAACACAATTTATATTTTTAATTACAGGATTGGAATCAAAAATTTTAAAACAATTAGTTTTATGGTTTGGTTTATATATTTGAAATGGGCAAAGAGGTCTGAAAGATTGAGCTATTTATATTTTTGCATACTTTAATAAAGCAATCTGTCATTTTAGTTTATTATATTAAATCTATAAGAAATTTAAAATATTAAAACTAGGGATGCAATGATAAATAATTTGTGAAATAACTAATAATTGGCTAATTATTTAAGATGATTGAAAAAATATACTTATTAAATAGAAAATTGAGTGTAATTTTAACACTATTTTTATTATTTTGTGATAAGGAATTCTATTAAGTTTGCCAACTTGGTTTCCTAGGTCCTGTTTGGTTATTGCAATTATACATTTACGATGATATAGTCCAGTGGTGACAAACTATGCAATGATTTCAAGGTACCTGCATTGAATGTTTAGAAAGTACTAGGTTTTTATAAATTATAAAAAAAATATTTGATGATTTCAAAACTTTGCAAAGTGTGTAAGCAGTCCAAAAGCTACTGTTACATCCTGTTACAAAAGCTAATTATGAACCTCATGTTGAAAACTTAACATTATATGAACAAAAGAGGATTTTCCAGTAAGCAAAATGTGTTTGTTATAATGACATATTACTTTCTTTTCACTTTTACAGAATTTATTATTGTTTTTCTGATATAGATTAAAAAGTTAAATGAAGTAAAATTTGTAAGCATTTTTTTAATATATTTTTTAAGTACTCAAATTAAATATTTGGCCTGCAGTTTGGAGTTGCTAAATTTCAAATTCAATAATAAATCACATTTTCTACACTATTTCCAGCAAATAGTGTAGAAGGTATGACTTATTAATACATTTCATCTCACCATGTAGCAAATTTAATTTTGTCCCATCTTTGGAAAAAAGTATAGACTAGTATTTACTTACTTACTATATTTCACAGCATTCCCTAAAGGGGTGGCCAAGAAAAAATTGAATTTCCTGTGCACAACAACCTGCAAGCTTCAATCCTCTGAAGAATGTTATATATGGAGGGCATAGCACACTAGGAACACTCACCCAAACTGTCACTCTGGGACCTGCTGAAATCATGTACTACACTCATATCTGACAATCTTGCATTATTTCTGTCTATCCATACATATCTCTTTCTCTTCTTACATATTCATGCCTGTTTTCACACTTTCAACACTGCCTTTCACTCAGAATCTGTTTCTTTTTCAGACACACTTCCACTTGCTCAGCCCATCTTTTCCTTAGTCTTCCAAGCCTTCTCCTTCACTTTATATTTCTCACACAAGTTCTTACACATCTCATTTTTCGACATTCTCTCTGTGGCCAAACCAATGCAGATATCATTGATGCACTCTCTCAATTGCATTCTCTTTCATATCACACTGCATCAACACATCCTTGTTACTCACCAGATCTCTCCTTGTCACATCACATATATACCTCAGATATGTCATTTTAACTGCAATTACTCTTATCCTTTGTTCCCTACACCCATGCCTCACAATTGTACAACAGGGAGCACCACTCTCTTGTGTGCAGCCATACTTGCCTTCTTTGGAAACATATTCTTATGAACCAATCACTCTGAGCATCTAACCACTTTCGTACAAGTATTCACTCATCTTCCAATCTCCCTATCTATTTTGCCAGTATTAATAGAATCATTTAATTTATATCTAGAGATGGAAGAAAAAAAGAGAAGATTGTTGAAATGCCTCTTTTTAATATTGTTTGAACATTTAGATATTGATAGATATGAGAGGGACAGTAATGATGGATAGGCTAACAGAACGAAGTTTAAAATAGAAAAACAAGTAAAATGGCAAAACTGTATTTGGGACCAAGATTATGTCTCAGAGACTCACTACTAAGTGGAATCATTTTGATGCTCAAAGCGGGTCTCATTCTCATTCAATCGTCTTTGGTAATGCTGTATTGCTTCTTTTGGATGCGATCATTCAAACTTCTCCGCCAACGACCACAACCACGAGATCGTCCATGATGCATTTTCGATGAAATTAACCAATCCAATTTTGAAATTTCTCTTCGTTGCATGTCAGCCCAGGTTGGATTTTTGTTGATGTATAACAAAAATTTCCTGTTTTTGAAAAAAAATAATCATGGCTATTGTATCATCTGAAATTATTTTTTTTATTTTGCACAAACAATATACAGTTTAACCCAATTATAACATCATCAGATGTAACAACAACAACTAATATAATGTTAAATTCTTATCGGTTTCACGATTTTACTATACTAGATAATGTTAAAAAACCTACTTGTAACAACATAAAACCCTGTTTTAATGTCATATTTGAAGCACACTCAAATTTACAAAATTAGATTACAAATTTTATTTAACAAAGAAAATACTAAGTGTTCAGTCCTAGGGTCAGAGTCCACTTTCTAGAACAACTGTGGGTGGTACTCTCACCACCTGACTTCAGTTTGCCTGTTTGTAGAGGGTGTCACCATTTTGTATTTTATTTTGACTTGGTTCTCGCGTCCCCCTGAGTACGTACAAGTCTGGTTTTTTTTTTGTGCGCGCATGATTCGGTCACATAATACTCTGTGCTAAATTGCAACTCCTGACATGTTCATACCTCTAAGCTGGTAACACAGCAGGCAGTATGATTTTATAAACAAGACATAGTCTTGTCAATAAAAACTACATTATGGTAGACATAATACAGTGTAGGGCCATTAAGCCTTGGTGATTGTGGTTCAAACTGCTTAACCGCAGCTTAGGTGGTCTGTGGCTTAAATATTCATCCGCTTAGTGTTGACTCAGGTACCCTAACTCTCTGCTTACTTTAATGCGAGTTTTGCCATTTTGTATTTTTTCAATGACATCCAGCTTTTGCTGAACATCATATATGAAGCATGTTTACATTTATTACTCATGGCGTAAAAATTTTTAAAGCAAATATGATGTGCATGCTATAGATTCAAAAACTGAAGTGATTTACATTGGGTTTCTGACTCATATTTATACAATTTCAAGTTTTATCAGATTATTGAATTAAAAATAATACACTGTACTTTAAATACAAGTCAATTTTTTGCGGACTTACTGCGGATTAACTTTGTAGCATTGTAAGGTGTGAATTGGTTACAATGGCAACCTCCATAATGTTGACACTCGGCGTGGATAAAACAGATTAATACTGTGTTTGAATTTCATTGTAAGTTATTTTATTGTTTATTGATAAATAAAAGACTAATCTTCTATAAATACCTCTTTTTGAAGTTATAAGCCAGCATTTAAATATTTAATCCATGATAGTGCATAGCACGTCAATCACGGACATTCGAAATGCCAAAATGACAGCTGTCAACACCTGTCTCGAGTGTTTGAGAGGCCATGTCCAGGTCTGTATGATCCATAGTGTCAAAAAATTGGGATCCAAGCTTTTTGCATGGCTTAAGTGAATTTGCGGATTATTGGCCTGCAGCTTAATGGCCCTACACTGTATAATACTGATAACCAAAAATCTTTTAGGGAAATGAATATGGCTGCTTTACATAATAAGAAAACATTATGTAATTGGATAATTTATACAATTTGTTGTACAGCAAAAATTTCTTAGTTTGATCATTGAGTGCAATAGCTTCAATTTAATGATATTGCTTTGAAAAAGTTAACTGGGAGTATTTCTCATTATTTTAAATGTGAGAAATTATAATACATTATACTGTCAATCCAAAGTGTGCAATCAATTTCCTAAAACATAACTAAACAAAAATGCAATATCTCTATATATAAATAACAAATTATTATGTTGGGATGAAAAGCAACTCCTTAAAACACTGCAGCCTGAACATCAAACAATTATGGAATGTAAATATTTAAATTGATTGTTAAAATAGAAACATGTGAAAAAACAGATTTAATTATTTTTCAAGTAATTTGCTTGTAAGTTTGTATTGCAAACTTCTTCAGGAACACTGAGAATGAAACAAAGCTTAAATATTTTAAAAGAAACATTCTTTTTACAGAGGTAATGGATGGCAATAACAGAAAATTAATAAACATACATTTTGAAAAGAGTTTATAACATTTATTACTCTACCTCTGTAGAAAGACTAATTATTTCAGAATTTTTATCATTATAGAATGGACTTTAGGAGTTTGAAAACAAAAACCAGCTAGTAGCTTGCATAATAAATTTCCACATTTCATGTTTAATAACTGTGGTGTATGCCTTCACTAGTTTTTGTAAATTAAACAAGTACTTTGGTTTCATTGAATAGTTGCATTGTATACAGTAACATATTCAGTACAGTTTGTATTCTATATCATAAACAATAATTTGTTGACATAATGTTTTTCAAGACGTCTACATATGATTGAGGTTTTATTATCTGTGTTTGGAATGTAATTTGAGACTTTCCCACATGTCATTTTGTTGAAAAAAATGTCATGATGAATGTTTTGGGAGATAATTTGAGGAGTTTCTCCTACTTAAACATTAACAAAAATGTTCTAATGAGAAATATGATCTTTAAAGTTTGTGATTGAAAACCAAAAGATTTTCTACTGGGAAAATGTTAACAGGATAGGTATTCTGCAAAGTATGTCTGTATATGTCTACAACTGTTGATGTTGATATAAATTCACTTTCAAAAATTGTTAATATATGTATGGTTATAATGTTTTAAACTGTAAAACTTTACATTTTATCAAAACAACCATTTGAATTTTGATAGTGAAAATTTTTTGTGTATTTTTATTTATTTTCAACAAAGATCTAAAAACAGTCTTTTTATTAATTTTTATTTATTAAACAATTGTTTCAGTGTTTTTTATTATCAAGGACATCAAAAAATATGTTGCAATCTTTTTGGATATTGAGGATTCAGTTATGAAAATTTCCTAATTTGAGAATCAAAAACTGCTGAAAAGTCAAAAGCACTAGAGCAAACCACAAAAGGGAGAGAGTAAAAACATTATATGATTAATATCAAATGTATATGTGTAACAGGATGGAAACATGTTAACAAAATAAATAACTAAATTTTGTAATATTGTAATCTTGTAGAAAGAGAACTTTCTAATAATCCCAAAATACAAATCTAAGCTTTGATATTACAGGCATCCTGCCTATACAACTAAAAAAAAAAAAAAAAAAATGAGAATTTTAAATGTTGAAGTAGTAAATTAGGTGTTGTAGAAGTAACAGTGACATAATAGAACACTACCTGAGTAAAGTGGTAAGTTAAGAATAGGAATAATATTGAAACTTAATTGATTCAAATATAAATAAGATTTATATTTGTGAACATTTATAAATTTAGATATAGCTTAAATTTGTTTATTAAATCAAAGCTGCATTGCTACTATTTTACTTTAAATTTTAAAGTTGTAGTAATATAATCTTAATGTCTTTAATGTAATCAATTACATGTTTTATTAAAATGAACCATTTTTTAAAATCTTTTACTGAATGTAATAGATTAATAAAATGCTAAAATCAAAATGACTGCCATTTTTTTTTTCTTCATTATTTTTTTGTTTTTGTTGTGTTTTAACAAAATGGTACACACTCAATAAATTAGAAATAAATAAATGAAAAATTAATCATTGCATCTCTAATGAAAAAAATTATACTATACAATAATTATCAATGTATTTTGTGTGGAATTTGAAAATATTAATTATATAAGTAATAAATAATATTTTCTGTAGATTCAGGTGAAAGAATTTGATGGATTTCTCAAGGAAAACAAAAGGTTAGTTAAAGGATGATTTGTTATAGTCATATTTTAACATTTGAATGAAAAAAATAAAATTTAAATTAAATAGTCATAGAAGTGACAATACCAAATATAGTTATTAGTGAATTAGTAAACAGAAATGAGGATGAATAAATTTCTGAACCTTTGTCCTTCTTGCTTTACCTAGACTAGTTTTGAAAGTCTGTATTGAAGTATGATATACTGATTTAGATTGCAAAGTTTCAACATTTTGTGTTTGACTTAAAATTGCAGTCATTTGAAAATGCCAGAATCATCACATTTGATTCTTTTTCTCCTCTTATAAAAACATTTCTTGTTGGTACAAATAGTTTGTCTAATTTTGTTCAAATTTAGCATCTATGAACTTAAACTTTCAGTCAAAAAGACAGTCCATAAGAATACAAGTCTAGCATCTGTTTTTTGTAATTCTTGTTGATAGCCTAAATATTTAATCAACATTGACCTATTTTTAAAGATGTCATTTATAGGTTCTTTGTTATAATTAAGGATTTACCTAAGTTGTTATTTCCAAAGATGTGAAAAGTGCAAAATTTCTATTGAATATGAATTTCACCATTTTACATGAAATACAGTAGACCCCTCTATAACACTGTAGATAATTCCATGTTATATGAATTCCATGTTGTATGAGTCACTTCGATTTTACAAATATGTGAGCCATTCGCAGCCCGGCACACGTATTTGTAAAATCTAAGTGACTCGTACAACATGGAATTCATATAACATGGAATTATCTACAGTGTTATAGGGGATCTACTGTAGTGTAATTTTTAGAATTATCATGGTTTTTTTTAATTGGATTTTTACTTGCATCAATTCAAAAACATCTAATCTGCATTTTGTTCATTTACATTATAGATATCTGATGCAACACTATGGCACTATAAAATGATCAATTTGAGGAGAATCTGATTAAAACTGTAAAAACATAGATCATTTAAACATTTTTCAAAAGAATTATAAATGAAACTGAAAATATTCTCCCTCTTCCTTGGAGATGAAAAACTTCACATTTCATTCAAAAGTTTAAACCTATTGTCATTGTTTTGACCGTAGACAGTCAAATTCATTTTGTACTGCATTGTCCAAAGAAAAGTTGCTACACTTGTTTTTCTCTAATTGAATAAATGCTGTTTGTTGGTTTGGTTGATGGTTTTAATAACTTTTTGTGAGAGGAAACTATAATAAAACAATTGAAAGTTTAAGTGAATGACAGATAAGAAAGTACTTGTACTTGTAGTTAATATAGTTCTTAATTAATGCTTGTATTACACAATGTCTAAAAAGTACAAAGCAAAAAATACTACTGCTGAGATAGATAAAAATAATTCTGAAGAGAATTTTTTCCATGTTGATAATGGACAGCTGTTCTGCACTTTCTGCAAAGGTGTTCTTAATCACATTGGGAAAAATACATTACAAAAATATTTTAAAATCTAAAAAATGCAAAGAAAAGAGAGAATGATCAGTCTTCACAAAAACAGAAAACTTCAGAATTTGCATTCCGGCTTGGTACAGAAGTTTTAAATTCACAAAAGGTATTTACTTGAAACTAATAGATGCTTTTACATCAGCTAATATTCCTTTGGACAAAACTAGACTCCTAGATTTTTAAATTAATTAACAAAAAAAATATTCCTAACTGTGTTGCATTGCTATTGGCAAACAAGCTGAGGATTATCTGCCCATTTCAGAGGAAATACTAAAAAATGGGCTAAAGAAACTTGTAATGGAGGTTAATGTCATGTGTTGTTACAGATGAAAGTAATTAAACATTTCATTAAAATTAATTTAAACATTTCACTTGTGTCACTGCCAGAGGACAACATTCAATGTTTACAATCCATACTTAATAGTAAATGAATATTTGGAAGCTGTATGCCACAACAGTTTTACAAATCAATAGTGAGAAATCTGTATGAATATGGAATCAGTGTCGAATATTGGGATTTCTCAGATAATACTACAAACATGAAAATATTTTCAGTGCTTCGAGTAGGTCTTCGATTCAAATACTTCTGTTTTCAGACTACATTCACATGACATGCAATGTACACATTGCTGCATTAATAGATGTTTGGCAAGCTCGTGCTACCAAAATTGACAAACTTGTAACATGTATGAAGGTAATTTTTAAACATTCCTCCAGCAGGAAAATTAAGTATCTCCAGTTTCTCAAGAACAGCTACATGGAAGAGAGGTCTTTCTCCAAAATCTGTAGTGACTTAGAGTATACAGTTTATGGCAATCAGTTGTTATGATAATCACTTGAATTTTACAACTGTTTCATGGAAATAGAAAATGAAATCACTCCTGCAACAGTTATGTTGAAAGAATTAGAGTAGATGCTTGAAGATAAATTTCTTTCAGGCGACATGAAATTTATTGCTGAGTATGCTTTTAGGTTGCAGTTGCTCACAATCTGTTTTGGAGCATAAAAGTGAGAGTTTACCAAGCATATAAAAAAGATTAAAAAAATGTGATGTGCTGGATTGATTCCATGACTAAAGAGAAATATTCCCATTTTCCACAAAGAAAAATATTAATAAAAAGAATTTTGAATCATTGGCAAAGTTAAATATTATCTGACAACACTGGTTATTCAAACCAAGATTCTGCCACTGTTTCATTTTGGGGTCCAGATTTTGCTCAGCCCTGTATGCAATTGCTTAAGTTTTTTGTGTTTGATTCAAGCATTCATGATAAAAGAAGCTTTCTTTCAATTTCAGCAGTTTTTTTGTAGGAATATTTCTCTCTCTTCACTATGGGTGAAATTTCTCACTACTTGAAATGTGTCCACAATAGATGAAACCATCTTTGTTGTAAATTTTTGGAAAATGCCATCTACTGCTGAGAAATTTCTTATTCTTTCCAATCTGGCAGCCAAAGATTGAGTGTCTTTACAAACTCTTGAGGCAGAGAGAGCTGTTTTCTTATTCAAAAGCAAGAAATGTCAATAAAAAAAAAGCCATGCAACTTCTATGACATTTTTTTCAATAAAAATTTACAGAAACTACAGTTCATAGTCTCAGTTATGATTAAGTATGATAGATTGAATTTTAATTGATTTATAAATTTACAATATAAATTAAATGTTTTTTGTAAAAGGTTTGTGCATATTTTGTCTTAAAGTTGCATTTGGTTCATTGCAAAAATGTATTTGTAGTGTGAAAGTACTATGAAATTTTATAACTTTTAGCACAAAAAATGTAGGCTTTTGATTAAAATAGATTTCTGCATTACATAATTTCTGCAAGTTGTCCAGCAGGCAATCAGCTGTAGACTTTTTATTGTCTTGTAATGAAATCAGTTGTCCAAACAATTTTTTTATAAACTACCTGATAATGAAAAAGTTACCATTTACATAAAAAAATAAAGCTTCTTTTATTGCTTGCATGCTATATAGCTATTCATTAGATCTACACGTAAGAAATCTTGAATATCTTGGGCAACCTACAGTTTACAGAAGGTGCCAACTTAGAAACATTAAATAGAGCTGTAAATTCTTATTAGATGTGTTCAAAATTTATAAAAATAAAAAAATTTATGAAGTAAAACTACAAGGTCTGTTCAAAAAGTATCGGACCTTTGGTCGGTAAAAATAAATTTATTGACTTTGAGGTACAAAACCCTAATCCCCTTCAAAGTAGTCTCCTTGGTAATGTATACACTTCTCCCAGCGTTCCTGCCATTGCTGGAAACACTGCTAGAATGCATCTTTTGGAATGGCCATCAGCCAGTCCGTCGGATTTTGCACGATGTCTTCTCGCGACTAAATTCGGGTTCCTTTTAGCGGCATTTTCAGCTTGGGAAATAGCCAAAGGTCACACGGAGCCATGTGGGAAGAGTACGGAGTGTGACGAACCACAGGAGTATTGTGTTTGGCGACGAAAGCCCGAATCAGATGCGCAGAATGGGCGGATGCGTTATCACGATGGAGCTGCCAAGTTTTGATCGACCACAGATCCGGTCGTTTGCGTCGCACAGTATCGGAAAGATGACAAAGGACCTCCTGGTAGTACTCCTTTGCGATGGTTTGGCCTTGTGGTGCGTACTCACGACACACCACCCCACGAGAGTCGAAAGAACTGTCAACATGACCTTTGATATTTCTGCGGACCTGCCGCGCTTTTTTTGGCCTCGAGGATCGTCCCTGAAAGCCTGCTGAATCTTGCGAATGGTTTATGCTTGGGTATCGCCAAGGTTTTTGGCAAAATTTGATGTAATATCGCTGCTCACGTTGTTCAGTCATTTTCCAGCTTAGTGAAATCCGACTATAGCTCACTACATGTCCTCACTCATAGGCCGACTGCCAACGACTGATGCTTCCTGCAGGCGGAAAAAAATTCAGGGCTGTGCATGACTGTCCCCTCTACAACTCCACCGAAAGAGGCCTGTCGCGCATCATTGGTTTACGCGGAAAGAAAAAAGGTCCGATACTTTTTGAACAGACCTTGTATATTTAAAAACTCAAACAAAAAAAATTTGTAATTAAAAAAAACTACAAAAGGCTGTAATTGGATACAGTATTAAAAATCATGTTAAAGAATTATATGCTAAACTTCTTTTTAATAGGTACAGTACACAGAACTAATGATCAATTGGATATTGAATAAAATTTAATATTCAATACTATATATAATAAAACTAAAATATAAACATCTGATTAATGAATGAAAGAATTTATTTAATCAGTTGTTACTCTTAAGTCACTAAAGCAAAACTATTACTTAAGAAACCCATGATTTTTCTGTATTTAAAATACAGTACAACTTGTTCAATTTGGAATGTGACTAGACAAATTTTAATTTTATGTCATAATAGTTATTGGTCCTGGCAATAATTGGCCTTTTCTTATATATTTTATTTTGTATGAAACTAAAGAAAATTAATATAATGCTACAAAATATTAAAGATGGATTTTTAATACAGCAACCTGTTCTGGAGAATTTTATTTTGGCTTGAATCAGATTTATAATTTAAATGCAACAGAGTGAAAATTAATGAATATGAGATAATATAATAATAATAATAATAATAATAATAATAAAATAATAATATACTCAAAGATACAACACTCACAAATGACACATGCAGAAAATGTCACATCATGCCAGAAACTATACAACACATTACATCTGGGTGCAAGCTCTTGGCACAGACAGATTATTTACACAGACATAATCAAGTAGCAAGTATAGTACACCAAGAGCTTGCAAAGAAACACAAATTGGCAGACATCCACGAACCATACTACAAGTATATACCACAAACAGTATTGGAAAACAACACGCACAAAATGTACTACGACAGAGCCATAATCACAGATAAAACAATTTACCACAACAGACCAGACATCACACTCATTGACAAACACAATAAAATCACATACATTATAGACATAGCCATTCCAAACACTCACAATGTACAAAACACATGCACTGAAAAAATTAGCAAGTACACAGAACTCGCCCAGGAAATAAGGCATCTGTGGAGGATGGATAGGGTAATTATTGTACCTGTTGTTCTCTCCTGTACAGGTGTGATACCACACACACTACACAAAAGCCTGGGAACGTTACAATTGAATAGAAATACATACATCACACTACAGAAGGCCACTATATTGAATACATGCCACATTGTTAGGAAATTCCTGAATACAGACACTGACACACTTATTTAATTAGTTTTGGTTGCTATGCCTTGACTCTGGTCCGGCATAGTACACAGCCACCGGTTTAAACCGAGTATTACCCACTAAACTCAACACAATAATAATAATAATAAGTTTCAATAAAAATGATAAAATGTAAATTGAATTTTATTATAACGAGT
The DNA here is from genome assembly GCF_000671375.1 of Centruroides sculpturatus. Lineage (NCBI taxonomy): Eukaryota > Metazoa > Arthropoda > Arachnida > Scorpiones > Buthidae > Centruroides > Centruroides sculpturatus. The sequence continues at coordinate 11,707 of NW_019392613.1, forward strand.
TTGCTTGAATTTCGTTTCTTCTGAGATCGCAGCAATGCGCGATGGGTAAGCTAGTATAATATAAATCCAAGATCGCATGGCTGTCAACTCGAAAGGTCAATTAACGTGAAGTGAAAAAATGCCTCTCCTACCTTGTCCCTGATGTCCACGTTGACCTTGACCATGTGTTCCGTGTCTTTTGTTCTTTTGTTTTTAATTTACTAAAAAACTGATCATTTACTTAATTTGTATCAGCAGAGTGATATTTACAACAGCGTTGATATATAATATAAATCCAAGATTGACACGGCTTTATGCATTGTTTTATTGCACAAACAACATGTAAATCCTGGTCCTGCAGAAAGCATTACCAGGGAAATGTTTACATGGATAAAGTTCAAAGTACATACATAAAATAACAGAATAATCAAATTACAGTAAGATATGTTTGAGAGGGATTCCATCAAATAGTAATAAGAACAAAATGAGTTTTAAGAAGAGTATGTCCACACAAATAATACTCAAATACCATTATATGCATGCTGACAGTAATCAGCATGCGTATAAATACATACATACAATAAACAATTTCATATAAATAACAAATCATTATGTCTACAATGCAAATAAATAATAATTACATTAAAATAAGTAATGGCACAGCTGTCGAATCAAAAGGTAGTAAAAAGATGTCTCTCCTTGTTAGAGTTTAGGAGCAAAGTGAGGCCGAAGAGCAAAGGTCACGTGCAGGCACCCTCAGTCCTAAGGTCAGAGTTCACTTCTTAGAATGTCTACAGGTGGTACTCTCCCCTACCTGACTTAGGTGGGATGAGGTGGCTGTTTTGCCTGTTTGTAGAAGAGGGTCATTATTTTGGATTCTATTTTTACTCAATTCTCGGTCCCCTGACTACCTACGAGTCTGGATTTTTTATGCGCAAATGATTTGGGCACCTAATACTCTTTAGACCATTCTCAAGTTTTTCTTATAAAAACTTGAGAATGGTCTATAAAAGAGCACCCAATATCTATAGTTTGCTATGGAACGATAAAGTTTTCAATGTTTGATTTGTTTATTTACTTTTTATTTATTTAATATACACACTTCTTTCAATTTATTTTAAAGTTAAATTATTTTTTTGAATTTTAAATATGTAAAATATTCAAAAATGGTATGTTCCATTTGGAACATTTATAATATTAAACCTGACGATGGCCTATATTAGATAGGTTGAAAACATTTATAAAAATAAAAGAATTTTAAGCTCAGCAAAATTAGGTGTTGGTGAAACTGAACTGATAACTTCAGTTTTATTTCCCACTTTTTTCGCAGTAATTTATTTTTTAGGCATGATCGCATATGTACTGAGTTTGATGAACCTTTAGACTCACATCCAAATTCACAGCAATACTTATTATTTACCATTGTAGGTTGAACACTTTCTAATTCTAACAGACTACGGACTTTATACCCATAGCAGCCGCCATTACGTAGTTTGTGCTAATACTGCTAGATGTCAGATCTATCGTTGGCACAAGCTAATTGTAACAGATTGGTGACAGAAAATTCACATTTTGATTGATGTTAGGAATAATAAATCTTGTATCATTCTATCTCCTTCCTAATCGAAGGATAATTTTTGTAATTACTACTTAACTTTTGTAACAAATTTTTAAATTAATATTAATTAACAAGATAAAATAGGTTGATAAAAGCTATCTATACATCATTTGGCTTAAAATTTAACTGGTCTTATTGTTTTTTTATGTAGTTTAATCATGTAATACTTAGGTTTGGTTTTAAAAATCATTATTATTGAACATCTAAAAATATACTTTAACATCTGAGGTTTTTCCAAGTAATTTTTAGATTTCATTTCAGTTAAGGTCATTGCAACAAATTACAGGTATACCTTGAGTTACGTCGTTCTCGATTATACGTCATTTGTCAAAAAATATATGGAAAAATAAAAATAAGTTTGTCATTTTATTTGATTTTATGTCCATCCGCCACAAATATTGAAGTTGTAATATCACTAGAAAAGCATTAAAGCATATAAAATCATATTAAAAATGTACATTTACAGTAAATGTTAATATAATCATCATAAATCCTAGAGAACGAAACATAAAAACATCTGTGTTTTTGTGTTGTCATCTTATTTAGTGGTCTTTAAGTGCTCAATATTGGTGTTTTCCACGGTAGCTCCAATATCTACCGTTGGCATCATTGTCAGCGCCACTCAATATTGATAAATTTAATTTAAATTAGTTTTTCTGCTGTCGCAAGATAATTTTAATAACTGTATTTGTTATTTAATCTTACAAAATCATCTTATTTTATAATGTCTTAGAGCAAACCACATTCACAAATAAAGAGTCTGCGATGTACTGTAATCATCGCCAGATTGTAAACATGTACATTTACAAGTATGTACTGTACGAACTTGAATTCGTAAATTTAGATTACTTTTTTCTGTACTATATTAAAAACTAAAATTTATTTGTTTGTAAGCTTAAAATAGATTCTTATTAACCATATATTATTAAAAATTCATTTATAAATAAAATACAGAACTGGGAATGGTTATTTGTGGTTTAGCCTAGTGACAAGTAAATTCGGAGACAAATAAATTCGACTTACGTCGTTTTTCAACTTAAGTCTCCTGGAACCAATTACCGATGTAAGGTGAGGTATACCTGTACTATGGCTATTGTACTTTCCCAAACCAAGAAATTTTTCATTAAAAACCAACAAATGCTAATATCCATGCCTGAAGAAAGATTTAATTCTGCAATTTGGTCGAAAAGAAAGAAATTGTCTAGTGACAAATTGCTTTAACAAATTGTCACCAGATCTGCAGGTTGTTAATAGAGTAAAAACTGTGCAAACTGGAATTGCACCATACTGAAATGTTTTCCTGTTTTGAACAGGTTCTAATATTTTTTTCTTTTTTATCTTTAAACTATACCATATAAATGTCACACAGTTACATTCATTCATATAGTAAAATCATTCTATATATGTAAAAATAGTTTTATTATTAGGTTTAATCCAAATTAATTTAAAGTGATTCAACTAAAGATGGAAATTGAGAACTATTCTAAAAAATTTATTCCTGAGAACTTTTGTTAGATGTTTGAATAGTTGGATATGATTCTTACAAGCTCATGTGACAGCAAACAAATTAATTTGATCCATGATATACTGTCTCACTTTTCTGTCAGAAATTTTAATCATATTACAGTGATACAAAGTTATTTTGTGATCTGATTTCTCAATAAATTTTAGTACATCATTGGTATTTACAAAGATTGAAGTTAACAATTAAGCTAACTTGTTATTATTCCAATTAATCTAATTGTAACTACTAATGATGTTAATTAACTTGTTCTTGACTTCTTAGTACTATTTAGTTACTATTTTGGCAGCATGTATTATTTCATTCTCATTGTTTTTAACAAATTATTCAATCTGCTCCTTAATAGCAGCAGAATTGAATACTTTTAAGAATTGAGAACTTTAATTTTACAAAAACATTGTGTTGGTGTGCCCTTTGTCACATCACCTTTATGTGATGTGACAAAGTTGGGTGTTATGCTTTACAGTGACTGTTATAACAGGAGGCACTTTTTACTATTTGTCTACAAGTGGAATTAGGTTGTTCATATCCAAAAATCTCTTTCATTTCCACATTACATAGGTTCCTGACGTATATTTTAATGTAACTTAAGAAATCACTCTGTTTTGAAGTTATTTAGGCAGGTTTCTGTTTTATTCAGACTTCATTTCAAAGAGAGTTTGTTGTAGTGTGTGATCGGTTAATGAACAAATCAGATAACGAACACTTTTGTGAAAGATTTTTATGTTCGGACAATGAACACCTCACAGAACAAACACAAGAAGAAGCAACATAAAATAATGAATACCAATTGGTCTTCTCTTGTCTCCAGGTAACAATTTGAAACTTTTCAGAGCACGGGAGACGGCAACATCTATGCTCAACCCAGTATATACTAATCGGATAGTATTCCTTCAAACTTTGAAACTCTTCCTTGTAATTTCAACCTTTTATTTTTCTGACAGAAACAATTCTTTTATAGTATTCCTGAAACTGTCAGGCAGGCACTCTTTAAGTTTTGTGTCAGTTTTTATTTTCAAAAAGTGAGAATATAATAGCAAAGGTAGAGAGTGGGCAGATGTCTGTTGTTGTTGGGCAGTATGGCTTGAACAGGTCTACAGTAGGCCACTGTTCAATCTTATCTAACTTGTAAGAAAGATACAGTATAATCAAGAAGATTCAAGCAGTTAAAGGAGTAACAAAAATCACATCTGAGAAATAAAGAACATTGAAGAGCTCATATTGGAACCTGAAACTAATTTGATGACAGAAGAACGCTAAGAACACCAAGAAACTCGATGAGATATGTTTTCTTTTGAAAAAGAGGATTAATGCCGATATCTGCTATTAAAGATCTTTTGAAGAAGTGGAGGATGTCAGAACAATGGTCTTAGAATGGCATCCAAACCAGGTTGAGGTTATAATATGTTTGCACTTCACGCCAATGTATACTATCACTATAACACTTACGTGCAGTGGCATTACAGGAGTGGAGTCCCGGACATGGAAATTTAAAATTATAAATAAATTTTCCTGTCCGGGACTCCACTCCTGTAACGCCACTGCTGTAAGTGTTATAGTGACAGGTTGAGGTTAATAGGCTTAGGGATCTCTATGACAGCAATGCTATTAATTACTTCCAAAAAATCCCGAAGAAGAGAGAAAGGCAATTGACATTGGACAGATACTTTAATGCTCAACAAACAGAAAAAATATGACTGATAAAAATACACGACTGTGTATATATGTATTTTTATTATTATATATAAATAAACATAGTAAGAAAGTATATAATTTTTTATTTATTTTTTGGAGACTCCAGAACAGATTAATCAAATTCCCATAGAAATCTATGGTAAATCGATAATCAGTTAACAAACAATTCAGATAGTGAACAAAGTCTTGGAATAGATTATGTTCATTAACTGATCATCCACTGTACTTTGTTTATTGATGCATTGTTGTCAAATTTAATTTTTATGAAAAAATTAAAATTTTAAAGATATTTTATAATTTCAAAGTTGATTTACTTATTTATAGAGTTGTTATTTTAATTAACTTAAATTTAGCAATTTAAATTCACATTAGCAATATTAATATACAACAGTATATAACATGCAAGGTTTAATCATAATTATTATTCCTTTATTCTAGTGCTTCGTTGGCTTTATAATGACTGGATATAATGCTGTATCTTTATTTTATGTCATAGAATTGAAATTGAACTTATTTATAACATTTTCCAATTATAAAGGTTAATTAAACACTTCTTAAATAAGCTTATTTTTGCTTTTTTAAGTATGCTATTAAATATAATAATAATAGTGTTAATATTAGTTGATCAAAAGCATTGTACAATATTAAATCTATTAAAATAGAACTTATTGAACTTTCTCACCACACCGGATTGTATATGCTCAAAATACACAACCTATAAATAACCAATAACTGGCGTGAAATTCTTCAAAAAATCGGCGAACTTTTTCGATGCCCCTCCTGGGCTCTTCTTCAGGCTTATTTTTATATCTTCTGTTGTAAATGGATTCTTTAATTAAAATGTTTTTAAAAATTTGAAACGTGCCCTTTTTCTGAAAAATTTCAAAATTTTTTCAGAAAAAGGGCACATTTCAAATTTTTCAGAAGTAAATTTAAATAAAGTCCAACAATTTTAAACATTTTTGAAGCATATAACATACAAGTTCAGCATTCTAATAGAAAGTAGAAGTGAATGGATTCTGTTTTATGTTTAATTCTCTTTTATATATGGTTTTTGATTTTATGTGAAATAAAAAATATGAAGCTTAGTTAAAACATCAAATCATATAAGTTAGTTTAATCTCGTAATGCTTGTAAAATATTTTTTGATTACATTTAGATTGAATTTACTAAATTTTCAAAAGTATTTTTCTTTTATTATTAAAAGCATTTATAATTTTTTGTATGTTAATTGGTTAATCATACTATGTTGAATTTCATGCTATTCTTATATTTATTATGCTGATATTTTGCAAAGTTTGTAATTTTGTTTTCAGTTTAGGATTATTATATTAATATTTTAATTTAATAATGAATTTTTTAATTTTTTAGTTTTATGTTATGGCAGAGTAATTTATTTGTATGGAAGAAAGGAGTATTTAATAATAAACAATCATGAATAAATTATATCAGGTATGTAAAATGAATTTATTTTCTAGTTATCATAAAAATATTTAAAATAAATAATACCTGCATTTTTTTATATTTTATAATATATTTTAGCATTGCCTAAAATGTGGTTTATCATTAACAAATCACTTATTGGAAGTTCTTGATTCCTGTATTGTTAAATATTTTTTGAGAAAATTATTTATCTTTATTTTAACTTTTTATACAAATTTATTTTTCAGTTTATTAGATTATGCAGAAATTTTCAAAATAAGATTTTTGTAAAATTTTGTTTATATGAATTCAATTTATCTTNAATCCCCCATTTCTCACCTCAGGGAAAGTCATAAAACAGTTGGGTGCTAATGACTTTGTGAAAAGGGAAAAAGTTCTACACTTAGAAACTTCGAAAAAAGGGATTTGGCCTGTACCGTCCGCGGGCCGCATAAACATTGATAGGGGGCCGTATGTGGCCCGCGGGCCGCAGGTTGTGCACCCCTGATTAAAATATGTGCCATTTAGAAATCATATTTTTTATAATGTAAAAAAAGTGAAAGTTTTACTTTTTATAAAATATTTTTACTTTTACACATTGGGACAGTTAAGAATTATGAAATTAAATGATTGACATTGCAGATGTTTATAGTGTGAACAAATGGTATAGTCAGTAATTAGGAAAATTTAAGTCTATAAGGCATATATCAACAGAGAAGGCTGATCAGTTATTAAAATAAAACCAGTTAAGATAAATAATATTATTATCTGTTTAAAAAAAAACAGCTGCATATCTGCTTTCCTATTCAGATTTAGGATTTGAATTCTGTTTTATTTGAATTTAAATTTCATTCTATATTATATTCCATTTGGTTGTATCCTGAAAATGACTGCTTGGACAACTTTCTCAATTTTACTGGTAAAGATTTAAGTGTTTTAGTTATATTTAAAAAAAAATATTTTATCATTTTTAGCAAACTGCAATTTTTGATGTATTAAGTACATAAATTAAGAATATATGCATTTATTTTATATAAAATTCATTATCTCAATCAGACATGATTTTTAAGAGTGTGGGGTTTAAAAACAAACATATTTATTGTTTTTTTTCATAATGTAGTTTATTAACTTTTACAATATAGAATAACATAATATGATAGACTAAAGAGGAACTGAACAAGTAAAAAAATTGTAAGTTATAAACAATATACTGTTTTATTAATACAGTGAGATTTTTCTGTTTGAATTACTAAATAGCATGTAAACAAGTGCACATCCTTGATTTCAGATAAAGAAAAAGGAAAAGATCATGGAATGTGTTGAAAAGATGTACACTAATAAATAGCTACAAAAATTATTTAATAAAAGCTTCTTTAATAAATAATTCTTTATTCACATATATAATATTTGCATACATTTTTAAAAATTAATAAAAGAGTGTGTGTGTATGTATATATATAAATAACATTGTGGGTTTTATATTTATATATCTTTCTCATTTATACATTGTTTCCAAACCATCCCTATCAAGTCAATAATGAAGTATTTCATTTATATATCAAAATTCATGACAGAGCTTCATTTAAAGATCTTTTCATTTGAATACTGATATTGCAATATTCTTTTAGAAAACATATTTAGAATTTCCAGAGTACACATTTTTGTTCTATTCTTTCATTCTTCATCTCACATATTTGGAATTAAATCACATAAAATTGACCTCATTAAGTTATCATCTCTTATACTGCTTTCACACACAATCTGTGACTCATTTTGATCTCGATTTACCCACAATCTTGATTGGAGCACATCGAGCTGTTCAACTGTTCAGCTCGATGTTCACCAGGCAGTCCACTTGAGAAGAACCCGGCAATTGCACACGATGATAAAACTGACATAACTACAGGATAAATCACGAACACCAACAAACAAAATGGAAGTTTTGGTTAGAAATAAATACTTTTTTTGCTATATATCTAAGAATATCCAGATCATTGTCTCTCCAAATATCTTTTTTATTTCTCTGTTGATAACCCAACATAGTTCCTCAGCCATCTTGTTTTTTCTCACGTAAATGGGATTGTAGGAACTCTCTTATGACTGGATCTAGTTTCATAAACTCTCTTGTGTTGATTGTGATTGAACCTTGTTTCAGCTGAGATTTAAATGGTTGAGAGAGGTTGCACTATGCCACATTCACCAATCTTATCACAATCTAGATCGAAATGCTCAGTGCAAAAGGGCTATTACAGAGGTGGGATTATCAATAGAGTATTTGCTAATGAGTTTGAAGCAGTCACAATATAGGAGAAATCTAAACATATATAGTATCCTGTATAGTAAAAGAATTCATAATTGAGGAATTTTGTTTTAACAAATTTAACAAGTTTATTTTAGGAACTATTCCATCATCATGCTTTTAGCATAAAACTCATAATGGTTCTTAATAGATATTTTAAAATTAGAAATAAAGTTTGTAGTGTTCCATATACTATCAATATCAGTGGCATTTGAGTCTTGAATAGATGAAACTTGCTGTTCATCAGGTATATGAATTATGTCTATTTGACTACAGACTACTACAACTTCATAAAATGTATACAATAAAAGTATACTACTGTTTTTATTAATTTTATAAAATTAAAAAAGATCAACATTAAAACATTCATTTAAAACTAATACTATAAATTTTTATGTTATGTCATATAATTGGTAAAAATCTTCCTATCAATAAACAAAATTAATTTTTCAACAAGTTGTGTTTTGTTACTAATGACTTAATTGGTAATTCTTTGTTTATCTATAAATTTTCTATTAAAAATATATTAAAATTCTGAATGATATACAATATTGAAGGAAAATAGGCTAACTCTATAAATATACTGTACTAATACTAACTATTAGTCAAAAATATAATGTATTTTACCAAGATTATTCAAATTAAAACTGTAAGAGTTACATAAAAAATTTTTTACTGACTATAAATGAAATATAGTGAAACCTCGGTATATGACCTTAATCAGTTCCTGATGTTTGGACTTATACCGAATAGGATGTATACCAAACCAACCTTTCCCGTAAGAAGTAATGTAAAAATGAATAATCCATTCTCATGTAAAAAAAAACCCTTTTGATATGGTATATTAATGGGGTTTTAAAATAATTTAACCCCTTTTGCAATGTTAGCAGATATAATAATGTCTTTATTTTTCATGATTGTCAATATCGTCGTTCTCGGATTATGGTATGCAACAGTTAAATCTCAAACACCCATATCACCTTCATATTTCTCAGCAATATCTTTTTTCAGTTCCATTGTGATTCTAGTCATTTTTTTAGTTTCTGTTGCTTTTCATTTGTCGTTTTGCAATTCATGATTAATAAAAATAATAAAATTTTACTTACAAATTAAAATCAGAAGAAATTTAACAAAGTTATAAACTGTGGCACCATGAACGTCTAGTCTGGTCTAATACACCGATAGTACTTGAGGGGATTGTTAGGGTCTACCTCCCGATAGTCAAAATCAGCTAGATCTTTCAATCCGATCGCATCTGTGAACAAGATTGGTGTATCATCGAATTTTCGTTTTTCATGCAGAGGAAAAAAAATCTAAATGACGATATCATGAGTTCATTTACAGATACAGTAGTTACAACCTTATATACAGAAAGCTCATAACAATGTCAATCGTGGAGACAGTTATGAGCTTTCTGAGCACACAAGATGGACGTTTTGCCCTGAGTACATCGACCCAAAAAGTGGTTAATCTTGACCTCTGACGTCACACTGGTCAGGGACTGTGGTTAGGCACTGTTTTCCGACCGCCGCATGCTACTTGTTCATAGATGGCACGTATAATTGAATTAAGTTGTATACTGAACAAAAGTCATATACTGAGCAAAATTTGTTTCATTCAAACAGGACATATTCCGAATTGGACGTATTTTAAAGCAGACATATACCAAGGTACCACTGTATTCCTGCCAGTTTTCAATGTAATTTTGTTGTGTTCAACATAATTTCTTTACTGCTCCATTAATGATTGAAACCGCTGTGTGTTGTTGACTTGTTCTGTTGTATAGTGAATAAGTGATTTAATAATGCATCTTTTGGTGATAAAAAAAAGTTAGTTAAGACAGTTTAATGAATATGCTGAAGAGATGATATGTAAAATTTCATCTGTATTTATTCTAGTATAGAATGGAAAATATGAAGATAGACTTTATAATGCTACAGGCATAGACATAAAGATTATAATTCTATTTAATGTTTCTTTTAAATTATCTTGATGATTAGTTGTGGAGAATTTTTGACACTTTTAATATTGTTTTTAATCTTGTGCATATTTACTGCTGGGTCAATTAGTATTTCTGCAATAAATGTTGTTCTTTTATATCTTTTGCATTCAGAAATTATAAAATAATTTTATGCACCAAAGTAAAGTATGATCTGTACTTTAGTATATTAATTTAAAGCTTATATTCTCTTAAAAACCTTCAACTGATGATAAACTTTTCATGTACTTTTCACATTTTTGAGGCAGTGTGTTAGCAAAGCCTCTTCTATGTGGCTTCAGAATTGTGTTCATTCTCAAAATCTGTTTGATCAATTTTGATTAAACTTTGCTATTTTCCATTAATTGTGTTTTTGAGATATAAAATTGTTTCATGAGCATGCACAAGAAAGCAATATCACATGACAAAGTTGTGCAATGTTGTACAGTTGCTAGCATGTCTTCTGTGGGCTTATAGAATTGAGTTCATTCTCAAAATTTAATGGGCCAATTTTGATATAACTTTGCCATTTTCTATTAATTGAGATGAGGAATCCAGAAATGTAATGTGGGTCCATTTAAATGTAAAAAATTCAGCAACAAGTTGTTTAACTTTCTCTGGCAACATTTAAAATTACATGTGTTGTGCCACCTGTTATGATATTTTATTATTAAAAACTTTTTATATTTTTAATTATTAAAAACTGGCAAAAAGCATAATTTTGATGGTAGGGATGGGTTTTATAAAAAATGTAAATTCTAATAACAAGGAAAATTGCCTCAAGTAATTACACATCACCTCCTTCATCTTCCCACCCTGTTGCCTTTTAGCCACCAAAATTTAATATTATCAATCTCCCTAATATGCAAACCTCTCTGTAAAATTTTAGAAATTTTCAACAAAAAGTGCAGGAGTTATTAAGCTTCAAAGAGGGTAAAGAAGATCGTCCCCCACACAATAACACCCATACGTACAGAAAACCCCGTTTTTTTTTTGCATCTCTTGATGTTTCAAGATGCCCGGTTCAAAAATGTAAAACTCTTGGGGGGGTCATTTTTTTGATTGATCTCCATACTTTTCCTCTGTTATATATAACAGCCGAGAAAATAAAAATAGGAGTCCATGATTTCGTTTTCAATGTATAGCGGTATTAAAGTGACAATGTTTGTGCTTTCTGATGTGACTGAGTGTGCCTAACCGAATTGGCATAGGGGTAAAAAATAAAACAACATTGCATGCACTTAATAGAAAATATGCATGAAAAATGAACAAAACACAAAACAAAATCTATGGTGGTTGCTTTGTTATTGGATTTGCATCTCTGTGTTGACAAGTGCAAGGATTATCTTTCCCATGGCTGGCAGGTACAAGGATCAAATTTTTTCTGTGCCTAACAAGTGCAGGGATTGTTTCTTTCTTTTCAGCTCTACCTCAATTCCGTTATGATAAGACAAAGTCACATAATGTCCTAGTTTAAGTTATTTGACTGATGAATATACATATGCACTGCACATATAATCACAACTAATATCATATGTATATTTAACTTTATCAATAAATGTAATTTACTATAAGTTTTGTATCAAGTTACTACATTTTTAAATTGCTACAGGAGGCTTATTTTGTCTAAATGGCATCTTCTCTTAAATATTTTGTAATAAAGAAAAAAGGTATCAACACACCAACCGAATGCCAAAAATCTATCGGGCTAGTATAAGGCTAATTATTAAATGAATTACGTAACCAATTTGGCTTTAGAGGTAAGCGTTAGGCGCCTAATGCTTACCTCTAAAGCCAAATTGGTTACGTAATTCATTTAATAATTAGCCTTATACTAGCCCGATAGATTTTCGGCATTCGGTTGGTGTGTAGCTATATTATATATTGGGTTTAGCGATGTTTGTATATAAAGGTATCAATTTTGCATGTTAGAAATTTCATAGTGGTATTGCACTTTTTATTTAAATGAACATTTTATTAATGAAGTTTTATATATTGCTTATATTCTATGATAAAGATTAATTTGATATTTTTTATTTATAGGAAAAAACCTGTAATTTAAAAATTCAAGTAATTATGCTGTAGCATTTTAAAATTATTCATAATGGATAATAATGATGAAGATAAACTACTTTTACCAGGTGATAAAAGAGAATTAAGTGACTGCAATGAAAGACTATTTTTATCCAGATCAAAAGAGGATATTATTTATCCATCATGTAGGAATTTCATGCTTTCGGATTCTCATCCATCATCTGTTCGTAATACTTCTATGAATATAACTGCTCAGAATCAACAAATTAAAATTTCAGAATGTAATTTTTCTCGACAAATAACAGCTGGTCATAACACTTTAGACAATGTTTCAGTTCCTTCAGAATTATCATTAATAAACATATCTAATAATTCTGCAAATAATTCAACACCAATGAATCCTTCAGTCCTACCTTTTCAAGATCACACAACTTCTATGTGTGAAATAATGACTACAATTCCATTGCCTTTACAATCTGCTCTTTCTGCACCAGTTATTACTAAACGTGGTCCAGGACGGCCAAGAAAGGATGGAAGTGGTCCTATTCAACGCAAAAAGATGTAAGTCATGTTACTTCGTTAATATAATAAAAAAATTGCTTTACTTTTATACATCATGTAATTATAATGGTTATAATTATAATTTAGAAAGTATAATTTAAACTATATGCAAATATATGCACATAAATTTATTGTAGTGTCTATTTGCTTAACATCCTAATCAATGAAGTATGAAAAAATTATATATTAAAGTTTATTATTAGAAACTTAATAGTAAATATGTTCATGATAAAATTGCAATAATTATTGCTGTAATTTCCTGTGTATAATCTCAGAAAATTGCTAAAATGAAGATAAAAATGCATAGCTCAAACTTCCATATCTTTTGTACCTCTGAAGTTGCCATTGAAAATACGTCACTTAACCTGTGTGCAGTTTAGAAGGCATCATCTTAAACATCCTGTTTTTCATGTTTCTTTCATTTTATTTTTATTGTTAATTCATTGTAGATGTAGCTATAAAACAAGTGAAATGGAAAAACAGAATATTTGAGTATTGAAAATAATAATAATAATAATAATAACTCTCCCGTGGTCACCACCTGGTTGTGGTGGGAGAGCCCAGTAATTTTACTAAACCATAGGACAATGCAGGCTGAAGCACAAGCTCCTGGTAGGGACACCCATGCCAGTAAGGTCTATGGGGAGAAATGAAGCTAACAGTGACCTCACACCCATATTCTGTGGAGATATTCATAATGGTAGTAACCAGATCAAAGTATGATACCGGCTCGGATGTTGCCCGGGTTAACAAGGTCCACGTTTGTGGGTTAGACAGAGGCTCATGTTCGAAAAATAGGCTGCAGTCTCCCTTGGTTACCGGTGGCGAAAGCAGCACCAGCCCAAGCATGGCTACTGCAATGTCCTCAACAGATGTGAGGAATCAACCTTGCCTTGGTGTTTCTGTGGCAATGCATCCACAGACCACAAAGGCTGGAAAACCATGCCAACGGATGAAGTGGACAACAGAAATGAACGAGTTTATCATCCGTACTTTCTACGCAATCACAAAACTTGAAACAAACATGACAGCATACAGACAACTACACCATAGATTCACACAACAATATCCTCACCTCACTGTCACCGAACAAAGGGTTGTTGATCAAAAAAGAACAATTATACACAACAACCTTATCCCACAAACAACACTTGAACTTATCAAACAACAGGTTGCTGATCAAATACATCAACAGACAGAAACATTTAACATTAATGAAGATCACGTAACCTGTCAGGATAATCCAGCAACAAGCACTGATTACAGCACACACACAACAAGTACCACTAATGATACTGCAGGCACTTCCCCATCCATCACTGATAACGTAGACATAGAATTAGTTAATACACTCTCACTTATATTTCAGGAAACACTCACTAAATATACAGGTACAGATCCCACACAAAGACCACGAATACCGAAAATCAACACGTCAAAGGTAGTAGGAAAAACACTAAATTATGTAAACACTCACTTACTACCAAACTACATTCATTCAATTTCTACACTCTCAGACATTCATACATTAGTTTATGCTGGGGCAGTCACAGTAGTAACACACCATGGACTGAAAATACACTCACAGACAGACACACACAAAACACAATTCTATCACAAGCCTGCCTGGCAGAGAAGAATAGAAACACAAATAAATGACATTAGACAGCAATTAGGCAGGCTGACACAATACACTAAAAACAACATAACACCCAAATTAAAGAAACAACTCAAAAACATTTTCAAGAAAATTAAAACACACACAAAACATGAACATCACAACACACACATTACAGAATACATCGATACACTAAAACAAAAACTCGCAGCCAAAGCACGTAGACTCAAACGATACAAAACATGTACACTACGAAAACAACAAAATAAATTATTCACAAACAATGAAAAACTTTTCTACAGACAAATCAGTACCAAAACAAACACTGATACACAGCACAGTGGCACACCAACAGAAGAAGAACTCACAACTTATTGGTCTTCTCTTTGGTCCAATGCTGTTACACACAATGCTGATGCAGGCTGGATCAAGGAGGAGAACAGAAACTTGCATAACATACCAAGTATGCCCTGTGCTGAAATAAACATACACGACATTCGCTACGCTGTTAACAGAACACACAACTGGAAGACACCTGGTGTAGACAACATTCACAATTTCTGGTACAAAAAATTTACATCACTGTACCAGGAACTAGCTAAACATCTGACATACATCATCATCAATCCACAAGACATGCCAAAATTTCTTACTCAGGGCATCACCTACATGAAACCTAAAACCAACAACACCACAGACCCCACACAATACAGACCAATTACATGTCTTCCAACACACTACAAATTATTGACATCCTGTATCACAAACAAAATATACAAACATGTTGAAGAACGCGACATTCTTACAGAACAACAAAAAGGTTGCTGTAGAAATCACAGGAAATGCAAAGAACAGTTACTCATAGATTCAGTCATTCTACACCAAGCACACAAACAACACAGAAACATACACATGGCATATATATACTACAGAAAAGCATACAACAGTGTTCCACACAGTTGGCTGCTACATATTCTACACATGTACAAAATACATCATCACTCATTGCATTCTTCGAAAACACTATGCAGCACTGGAGAACAACACTACATCTCAGGGTTAGTAACACTTCCATACAAACAAACTAAATATTCATTAGGCGAGGAATTTTTCAAGGAGATTCGTTGAGTCCTCTCTGGTTCTGCCTAGCCCTGAACCCATTATCCAACATGTTAAACAACACGCATTATGGCTACAATGTCAGACATAAAAAAACAACACAGTTCACGCTGTCACATCTCATGTACATGGATGACATAAAACTTTATGCATCCACACAAAAACAACTTCATCAACTCCTACAAATCACACATTCATACACTAAGGACATACAAATGGAGTTTCGCTTAGACAAATGCAAAAAACTTCACATAGAAAAAGGAATTCTGAAGAAAGAAGATTTTGCACTTGGAAATGGAGACATTATTGAATCCATGGAAGAGGGCGAGTTCTACAAGTATTTAGGATTCCAACAGGCCAAACTAACAGAACATACACAAATAAAGTAAAGATTAATTAAAGAATACCAAAGTAGGTTAAACGCTATACTTAGATCACAGTTAAATGCAAAACACACAGTTAAAGCAATAAACACATATGTCATCCCAGTACTCACATACTGTTTTGGAGTTATACATTGGACTCACACAGATCTCGAGCAACTTGAAAGGAAAACAAGAACAACACTTACTAAGCATAAACAACATCATCCTAAATCTGCCACAGAAAAATTAACCCTTCCACGTAAAGATGGCAAACGTGGCCTGATTGACATAGTTAACCTTCACTATAAACAAATATAGTTACTGTGAGAGTTTTTCTACATGAAACAAGAAACATCACAATTGCATGAAGCAGTAACTCTAGCAGACTCAAATAACACACCATTAAACTTACACTC